>NW_013682465.1:0-2692 GCF_000517525.1 Limulus polyphemus | reverse complement strand
TTCATGGACATGAAGATACCTTAATACGTTCCAATGGCCATGGTAGAAATGTTTGGACAATAATTTAGTATTTGTTATAGCAAAATAATGCTCCTTGCCACATACGACTTATAACAAATCTTTTAAATAGCAATGTCAACTGGAGCTCAGATTTTAACCATATGGAGAGAGTAGCTCGAAGGTCTGGAAAGACAAGTTGAATTAGGGAATTGTCTTAGCCTTGTTGAGAACGTTGCTTTGCAAAATTACATCAGTTGTTGATAAATAAAGACGATATTAAACTATATTACAATATTGATATTTATTACACGTCAAGATAGTTTTAGCAAGACACATTAATTGACGATGCTGCAAATAAGTTTTAAAAATTAAGATGTTTTCCCTATATCTAGCTAGAGGGAACATATTTATGCATTATACTAAAGAATTAAAAGAGCAAACCAGGGGCGGCACGTATAAGAGAATCGGGAAGGCTTAGCCTTCCCAAATAAACTGTCGCTTACAGGGAATTATTCTCACCAATTCAAAAATATTAAACAACATAGAGTTTGTAAGTATGTCACTAAGGAGAGTTTATTGATATAGAAGCTCGAGCTGCTTCTTCCCAGCAAACCCCCCCCCCCGTGAGAGAATAGCCTACCCAAACAAAATACTTTGGACAATATATGCAGTAAGCCTTTTAATGTGAACTCGAAAACTATATCTAAGTGCAAGTCGAAAACTGGTTACTTACATGCTACTTGGTATTTTGTCATATGGGGAGATTATACTGCCCTTTGGGGTGTTTCACATGATATTCACCCAAAAAGGGTGGTACCCCTATTCGTTTTCACGAACGTGTCAAAGTTACCTGTCTCTTCAATACAGCATGTTTCACCAATGTTTCCTTATTTTACCGTTACTATACATGGCAGTATTTATATTTTCCTCAGTACAAATTAAATATTTCGATTTTTTCTTCGAAAACATTATCATGTGCAATGTCTATAACGAATGTTTGGTTTTGTGTATACTTACAGAAAACACTTGTTGAAATGTATTTTCTTTTCTTGGTATTCTTCATAAGTATGTAATTTCGTTACAGCCTTTTTCACAAAATTGAGTTTGAAAACACAAAAATCTTTCAGTTAGCGCCTCTTGATAGCTCCACCTTCGCTAATATATATTCTCATGATGGGGACATTCGATTTATAAAATAAATATGTGTTTTACCGACATATGAGGCTTTCTCTTATTTATAAATTTATTTATATTTATTTCTCTTATTTAAATCTTTTATATGAACACCCTAGAAAATGTTATAGATTATTACGATATAATTTACGGCACAGCTCTAGTTATTTTTTCAAACATTTGGTGTTGATATTCATTTCTTAGTATATTGTCTACGAAAAGAACTTTTATATTCATGGCAAAGTATATCCATGATCAGAGTTGTTCGCTTTTTTCTATTAGCTATGCAGGGTATTATATCCACATTATACAACAAAGCATCACTAATTTTTGTGGAAGGACGTAATAATAATAAAATCCTTTTACATCCTACTTTATAATATTAAAGATATAATATTTTATAATTAAAGTGTTCTTAAAACAAATGAACAGCAGAACTTAGCTTAGAATATATTTTAGGAACATCATTAATTTACTAAATACAGTTATTATCCTTCTAATTACCAATTTGTTTCCTTACTATTCAATATACGTGTGGCCCACATGTTGCATAACGCAACACAATTTTAGGTTCTTGCACCTTAAACCACTCGGTGTAAAAACTGAGCACAAGTGAGTGAAATTAATAAATTTCTATGTAAAATACATAGAGAACCCCAGCAATGGAACTAGTTGCAATATTGTTGGTATTACTGTTTCCACTGTTTCAAGGATTCTGTAATCTACAAAGTCAAAACCCCACTAGCAGTTTGTTGTCTACATAGTTTAGAATAACATGTTTGAAATCTGTTAGGGTTTTAGTATGGATCCCACTAGTAGTTCTTGGGTCAACAAAACAGCTTCATTGAAAACTTATTACTAGTTCTAAGCACACAGCATCCTCAAATCAAAGTGTTCAAATCTAGTCTTACAGGATCAGTTGGTCTGAAAGAGGCACTTCAAAATGGTTCTAAGAGTGTTGTGTAAGAATTACATGTAGATCTTGACTTCTTGCTGGCGAACTCATTATCCCTGTTGCTTTTGTTAACAGTAGTTCATCACAATCCTAGCAGAATGTCATCGGACATTATTCTGCATCAAGACAAAATTTGTGTAGATTGCACACGCGATAGGTTGTACAACTGCATCTCATATCACATCTATGTATAGTCATGCAGAAAAACATACCACACCATAACTAAACTACCATAAAAATTATATTCACCAATCCACACTGTGCATGTGACTCATCTCTGGTTATCTAACTACAAAACAAGATATTACTTTTTCAGGAGAAAGATTCAATTCACATATGACTTACAATAAGTGGAACTACAATGAAAGTACACTAATGCTCCTTGTGTCACACAGTTCCCCGGACTGCATGTCACTTAACCTCTTCTTTATCCATTTACAGGAGAAAGATTCAATTCATATACTGACTTACAATAAGTGGAACTACAATGAAAGTACACTAATGCTCCTTGTGTCACACAGTTCCCCGGACTGCATGTCACTTAACCTCTTCTTTATCCATTTA
>NW_013682464.1:2265-3392 GCF_000517525.1 Limulus polyphemus | reverse complement strand
ATATATTTCTCTCAACCCTAATTTAACTTTACTCGATGTATGAAGATCTGTCTATCATAGACATAGAAAGTAATGCTTCTGTGGGGTTTATATAAGGTGATATCACGTGCACAGAAATGCAATATGTTAATATACCCAAAAGATGTTGAACTTTGACTGAATAGTATCCTCCACTGGTTCAGGTTTACACTACATTACATCACACTGTTTGTATCGTCCACTAGTTCAGGTTTACACTACATTACATCACAATGTGTGTGTCGTCCACTAGTTCAGGTTTACACTACATTACATTACACTGTTTGTGTCCTCCACTGGTTCAGGTTTAGACTACATTACATCACACTGTGTGTGTTTGTCTTCCACTGGTTCAGGTTTACACTACAATATATCACACTGTGTGTGTCGTCCACTAGTTCAGGTTTACACTACATTACATCACACTGTGTGTGTGTCGTCCACTAGTTCAGGTTTACACTACATTACATCATAATGTGTGTGTCGTCCACTAGTTCAGGTTTAGACTACATTACATCACACTTTTTGTGTCCTCCACTGGTTCAGGTTTACACTACAATATATCACACTGTGTGTGTGTGTCGTCCACTAGTTCAGGTTTACACTACATTACATCACACTGTGTGTGTGTCGTCCACTAGTTCAGGTTTACACTACATTACATCACAATGTGTGTGTCGTCCACTAGTTCAGGTTTACACTACATTACATCACACTGTGTGTATCCTACACTGGTTCAGGTTTACACTACATTACTTCACACTGTATGTGTGTCCTACACTGGTTTAGGTTTACACTACAATATAGCATACTGTGTGTGAACTTCAGGTTTACACTACCTTATGTTACACTGCACATCCTCCATTGGTTCAGGTTTACGCTACATTACATCACATGCACGTCTTTCACTGGTTGAGGTTTACCCTACAATATATCACACTGTGCATGTCTTCCACTGGTTCAGGTTTACACAACAATATATCACACTGTGCATGTCTTCCACTGGTTCATGTTTACACAACAATATATCACACTGTGCATGTCTTCCACTGGTTCATGTTTACACAACAATATATCACACTGTGCATGTCTTCCACTGGTTCATGTTT
>NW_013682464.1:0-1565 GCF_000517525.1 Limulus polyphemus | reverse complement strand
TCTTATATTTGTGTGAAACTTTCCATTTTGTGACCCGAAAGAACAACGAATGTCATGACGAAACCCCTAAAATAACCTTCTTATATTTGTGTGAAACTTTCCATTTTGTGACCCGAAAGAACAACGAATGTCATGACGAAACCCCTAAAATAACCTTCTTATATTTGTGTGAAACTTTCCATTTTGTGACCCGAAAGAACAATGAATGTCATGACGAAGCCCCTAAAATAACCTTCTTATATTTGTGTGAAACTTTCCATTTTGTGACCCGAAAGAACAATGAATGTCATGACGAAGCTCGTAAATAACCTTTTTATATTTGTGTGAAACTTTTCATAAAGATTATTCTTATATATATATATATATGCGGTCTCTGCAATAGTTCGAGCCCAGATACAGTTATCAACATGTCATTTTGGTTTCACACCTATTTGTTTGATGAGCCCACCAACTAAGAGAAGCTGGAGCCAAGACAGTATCTAATGTTGTTTTATTTGTGTACACAGATTATACTCATAATAAAATCCTTCAGCGAGTAAGGATAGATTCCACTTTCTGACTGCCACTAATCTCGGTTGGTGGCCCAACACAACCAGAACGTGCGAACCAGTCAAGAGATAATGTGAGACTTTAAATTATTGACACCACGCTCCTATATACACAGGTGAGAAATTATGAATATCAATAGTAGTTTAACCCCGCCTGTACACGAAGAATGTGAATATGTATGGTTTCGGTGAAAAGATATATCAGTAACATGTTTCTTTATTTTCTATGCGCACGTTCTTTTCCTAGCGCTCTCTGGTGATCGATTAGGGAAAAAAATGACGTGTTAGTGTAATATCTCACTGCTTTACATCTATATGATAATTTGTAGAGAGTTTGGGTGAGTGAATTACGCGATAAATTACACTCTTATTTACGGGTTACTCGTTCCTGAGGCTTAATAGAAACAATTTCATGATTACTCTTGCTTTGGTGGTGTAATATATTTGAAAGAGAAGTAATAAATCAGTAACAGAAAGGCATCACGTTGATATTATACGGATATATTAGGATCCTTTAATAGTATGTACAGGTCAAAGGAAAACTGGATATCTTATATCGTGAATTTACGACCTACAAATTTAAAATGAGAAGCAAATAGAAGTGGCGTTCTATTAAAAAAATCGACATAAAAATTTTTAAAACGTGACTGTGCTTTGCGCAGACCGAAACTACAACAATAACTAACACCATCGTTGAAATATAATCCCCACTTTTGTTTTTTAAAACATGTAATAATTGACAGCCAACACCTCCATCGGCAGCACCAAAAGGTGAAACAACAACATAAATCAAGCCATGTCAAAGTGGCGTCATCTATGAAGGATCTTGTGGAACTATTGTTAAAAGAACGAAAGAAGCCTGGATTAATTAGTTACTCGTATCCGTTGAATGAAAAGGTTCACAATATTTGAAAAAAAAATGGAATTAGTTTTCGACGAAAACTATTCTTTGCCGTGAACTAGCTGTAAATGAGGAGAGAGTGTTTGTGTTTTTTTTAATTTCGCGCAAAGCTATAC
>NW_013682463.1:1403-3174 GCF_000517525.1 Limulus polyphemus | reverse complement strand
ACTCTTTTTATGGATTCTTGAAATCGTATGTGTACTGCACTGAAGCTTTTTGTTACCGATTGTTTCTCGATTTCTTGTTACCAGAGGGTACTGAATTGATTATTATTCACCAAATTTGTTATGTAGGTACACTCTATCGTTGCGCAGTTATATGCAGAGTTTCCTTCCTTAAAACGAATAGTAGAAAGGTGTTATGGATGATTTTTGCGTTTTGTACCAGTACTTCGTTCCATTTGGACTAATCTTCTCGAATTTTTTTTTGAACGTTCGTTGCGTACTTGCGTATTTACATGCAAAACTCTAGGTTCATGTTATCATTCTTGAGACTTTTGTGGTCCTAAAACTAAAACTAATAATCTAGAATTTTGTAAGTAAACGCGCAAAATTGCGGCGAACCTTAATAAAAAAATTCAAAAAGATTCATGTAAATGGTACTAAGTACTGGTACAAAACGCAAAACCTTCAATAACTCCCTTAAAACGCATCGTAGGAAGGTGAAACTTCGCATGATACTGTGGAACGAACTAGTGAATATACGTAGCAAAAAAGGTTAAGATCCATCAATTTAGAACCCTCTTATAGCAAGTAATCTATAACAGAGCAATATCAAAAAGCTTCACTGCACTACACATTCTCTTTCAGAAAGCCAATAAAGTAGTAACAAAATACCACAAAAATCGAAAAAGAGTAACATAAAACGGGTACACATACGATTTCAAGAAGCCATAACAAAAAGCTTCAGTGCAAATAATAATCAATTCAGGACCCTCTGGTAACAAGAAATCGAGAAACAATCGGTACAAAAGTCTCAAGAATGATAACAAGAACCTAGAGTTTTCCATGTAAATATGCAAGTACGCAACGAACGTTCAAAAAAAAAATTCTAGAAGATTAGTCCAAATGGAACGAAGTACTGGTACAAAACGCAAAGCCTTCCATAACTTCCTTAAAACGAATAGTAGAAAGGTGAAACTCTGCATATAACTGCGCAACGATAGAGTGTACCTACATAACAAATGTGGTGGGTCCATTTTGTTACTACTTTATTGGGGACTAAGTACTGGTACAAAAAGCAAAACCTTCAATAACTCCCTTAAAACGCATCGTAGGATGGTGAAACTTCGCATGATACTGTGGAACGAACTAGTGAATATACATAGCAAAAAAGGTTAAGATCCATCAATTTAGAACCCTCTGATAGCAAGAAAGCTATAACAGAGCAATATCAAAAAGCTTCACTTCAGTACACATTCTCTTTCAGAAAGAATTTAGATGAATCTTTTTGAATTTTTTTATTAAGGTTCGCCGCAATTTTGCGCGTTTACTTACAAAATTCTAGATTATTAGTTTTAGTTTTACGATTTTTGTGGTCGTTTTATGTTACTCTTTTTATGGCTTCTTGAAATCGTATGTGTACTGCACTGAAGCTTTTTGTTACCGATTGTTTCTCGATTTCTTGTTACCAGAGGGTCCTGAATTGATTGTTCTTAACCAAATTTGGTATGTAGGTACATTTTATGGTTGCGCAGTTACATGAAGAGTTTCACCTTTCTACTATTCGTTTTAAGGTAGTTATGGAAGGTTTTGCGTTTTGTACCAGTACTTCGTTCCATTTGGACGAATCTTCTCGAATTTTTTTATGAACGTTCGTTGCATACTCACGTATTTACATACAAAACTTTAGCTTCATATTATCATTTTTGAGACTTTTGTGGTCCATTTTGTTACTACTTTATTGGCTTTCTGAAAGAGAATGTGTACTGCAGTGAAG
>NW_013682463.1:0-922 GCF_000517525.1 Limulus polyphemus | reverse complement strand
AATTTTGCGCGTTTACTTACAAAAAATTCTAGATTATTAGTTTTAGTTTTACGATTTTTGTGGTCGTTTTATGTTACTCTTTTTATGGCTTCTTGAAATCGTATGTGTACTGCACTGAAGCTTTTTGTTACCGATTGTTTCTCGATTTCTTGTTACCAGAGGGTCCTGAATTGATTGTTCTTAACCAAATTTGGTATGTAGGTACATTTTATGGTTGCGCAGTTACATGAAGAGTTTCACCTTTCTACTATTCGTTTTAAGGGAGTTATGGAAGGTTTTGCGTTTTGAACCAGTACTTAGTACCATTTACATGAATCTTTTTGAATTTTTTTTATTAAGGTTCGCCGCTAATTTTGCGCGTTTACTTACAAAAAATTCTAGATTATTAGTTTTAGTTTTACGATTTTTGTGGTCGTTTTATGTTACTCTTTTTATGGCTTCTTGAAATCGTATGTGTACTGCACTGAAGCTTTTTGTTACCGATTGTTTCTCGATTTCTTGTTACCAGAGGTTCCTGAATTCATTATTCTTAACCAAATTTGGTATGTAGGTACATTTTATCGTTGCGCAGTTACATGAAGAGTTTCACCTTTCTACTATTCTTTTTAAGGGAGTTATAGAAGGTTTTGCGTTTTGTACCAGTACTTCGTTCCATTTGGACGAATCTTCTCGAATTATTTTATGAACGTTCGTTGCATACTCACGTATTTACATACAAAACTTTAGCTTCATATTATCATTTTTGAGACTTTTGTGGTCCATTTTGTTACTACTTTATTGGCTTTCTGAAAGAGAATGTGTACTGCAGTGAAGCTTTTTGATATTGCTCTGTTATAGACTTCTTGCTATCAGAGGGTTCTAAATTGATGGATCTTAACCTTTTTTGCTACGTATATTCACTAGTTCGTTCCACAGTATCATG
>NW_013682462.1:2080-3591 GCF_000517525.1 Limulus polyphemus | reverse complement strand
CCTCTACTATTTTACAACGTGAAGAAGAACCAGTAAAACATAAAAAAACGACAGTTAGGATCCTCTACCATTGTACAACTATCAACCTACCAGATAATAACTAATTGTCACTTATCACCGATGTGGAAAACAGAAAATTATCATCATAGCGGAATAACAACTAGTTGATATTTAATCATGATCATATAAAAAACTGACAAGCTTTCATTTGTTGTAATGCAGAGAAATCAGGCACATGTAATATATATATATATGTATGTGTATATAAAGTGAACAGTAGTTACATAGACTTTAATGTATAAATCATGAGATTAGATCAGAAATATCATGTTATTAATATAATGAACTAGAAACGTTATTTTTCCTGCAATGTTTTGTTACATTTTGGGGTCTATCATAACTTATTACATACATGTACTCGCTTATTCGGCAATGATTGTAAACAAACACCACCATTAAGTTGTGTAAAAAGCATCTGAGTTTTAATTAATCACCAAACTAGAACTCGGCTAACGTCAAGACTTCCTCTTAATCTGAAGTCGTCTGGACCGATACCGTGAATTGTGATCTCTGTAGAGTTTTTCGTGCGCACTTGTCACTGGTTTATAAATTCTGCAGTCTCGCTAGCATCGGAAAACTGACGTCATCTCCAAACAACCAGGTCGTTTAGAAAGTGAATAGCTAGGTTTGCTCTGTATCCACAAAGATTTATGGGAAGTTGAGGCGCCCTCTAAACACCAGTCATCAAACAACTCTTTTGTGATGGCGACGCTTGGTAAGAACGCGGTCCTTAGTAAATCTATGGATATTAGGCCTAATGAGGACAATTTAAAACTGATTGAGCCCTGTTCAGAAGTTCCAAACGTGAAGGTAAGCGGATTTTTGTATTTGTTTCTTGTCAAGCCTACTTATTGTCGTAATAGTCACATTATATGTGTAACGAAGATAAACCCCGTGAGGCAATTTTCTCCCCAGTACTTTTCGTCAACAGAATAATCTTATGCCTTTTTAAAAAAATTAATATAATCAGTATTCAAGTACCACGTACGGGTACAGATCAATAACAGCTTTTATTTGCAAATATGCGTTTCTCTCATATATTAAGCTTTGTCTGTGCAACAAACGTATACTTATTCTCTATTTAACAAGTAATATGTTCCCATTAAAGTCACATGAAAAGAAAAAAGAAATGCTCTTATGTGCTGCGCGTACAGAGATTTATTTAGATAAGCATCTATTTTAAAGAAATTATTTTTTTTTATCGATAAAAGCCATATTTGCATCTGACATATGATATAGCTTGCCCCCATTATATTTTATAACGAATTATACAGGTTTTCGGTAATTTATGTTAGAAAACAATATCCATACGTTAATAATGTTATTTTATCTATGTTTGTTTGTTGCTAAGCACGAAACTACACAATGGGCTATCTGTGCTGAGTATTGAAACATAGTGTTACGACAGTGGAAGTCACGCGATGCTGGGATTTCTGGAAGGATCATGAATT
>NW_013682462.1:0-1182 GCF_000517525.1 Limulus polyphemus | reverse complement strand
AGGCGCCCTCTTTTTTTTAGTATATAAGCCTGGCGAGAAAAATCAGCGGGCAGAGATAGATATGCAGATAGAATTAAGATAGAGATAATTGAGTCAAGCGAACAGTAGGCACCGTAAGTAAAGTGTGTGAATCACTGTGATTTATAGCGTTTGTTATAAAGGTCGTTAAATTTAAAGTGACTGTGGAAATTCTGTTTATTACTAAAATGTGTATCAAGAAAGAATAAACAGTTTTAATTAAGAAAGGACTTGTATCGCAGAAGTTCCTCGGAAAGAAGTTATACCGGAAATTAACAAACGAGCAGATACGTAACACTAGTTTTTAGCGTTGTAAGCACGCAGACCTCCCGCTGAGCCACTCGGAGGGGGTGGGTGGGGGTGATTCTCTATATGAGTAAGAACACAAGTAAATTCTTCTTGCAAGTTTTCATATAATTGTGATTTTTTTATTTCTTTTCCTCACTTTTTTATTTCAGTTGTTTAATCTGATAACAGGATAAGCATATTTTATCGAAGACTTTAATTACAAAGTGACGAATATACTTATCAAGATGACGTACTGCAGAACACAAAAAAACTCCTTCTTTTTTGTGCAACATCATGAACAGGTTCCCCCTTTTTATATATATATCCTTTTTCCGAATAAGAAATAATAATTACAAAGCCCTGTTGTTCGTAATACAAAAAATAAAATAATCTCAAAATTACTTGTCCCCAGTGGTGGCCCCGCATGTCCAGGTGGTTAGGACGCTCGACTCGCATTTTAAACAATAGTTTCTCTACTACATGTTTAACAATAGTTTCTATAATACACATTTAGCAATAGTTTCCACACTACATATTTAACAATAGTTTCTATACTTCATATTTAACAATGGTTTCTATACTACATGTTTAACAATAGTTTCTATAATACACATTTAGCAATAGTTTCTACACTACATATTTAACAATAGTTTCTATACTACAGATTCAACAATAGTTTCTATACTACATATTTAACAATAGTTTCTATACTACATATTTAACAATAGTTTCTATACTACACATTTAACAATAGTTTCTATACTACACATGTAACAATAGTTTCTACACTACACATTTAACAATAGTTTCTATACTACATATTTAACAATAGTTTCTATACTACATATTTAACAATAGTTTCTATACTACACATGT
>NW_013682461.1:0-2694 GCF_000517525.1 Limulus polyphemus | reverse complement strand
GTTAGTGAGGGTGTTTTAAGGTGCTAGTTAGGGTGTTGAAGGTGCTAATTAGGGTGTTTTAAAGTGATAGTTAGGGTATTTTAAGATAAAGGGTCGATGCTACTTAATATAGTAAAGTACGTGGGTTAAGACACTTGAAGAAAACCGTACGTTCAATATTTATTTATCACGAAGCGTTTTTTTTTCTTTTTACTCGATTGAAATGGATTTCTATTAAAGCACCTGGGTTAGTTGGGTACTGCTCCGATTTCTCAAACCATCGTACGTTTAATATTTGTTTATTGCCTAGGGTAAGGTTTTCTTACCGTTCTTTCCTGTGACTAATGCCTCTTATTAGAGAAAGTGTGAGTCCGTTAGAGGGCGCCACTCGTCTTCGTGTGGAATATACACCATTCACACTTTTCATACACTCAAAACCTTCATCAAATGAATTAAGTATGTGACCGACACGAGTTCAATCATTTATTGTGTTATAAACTTTTACTATTTATCTGACATATTTTCAAGATTGCTGATAATTTATCTTATATAATCATCATCTGAATGAAGATTGTTACGAGTTAGACGTTATCAGTTATATGTTTTACTTTTGTATCGAAACGTAGACGTTATGAGTTATGTGTTTTACTTTATGTATCGAAACGTAGACGTTATCAGTTATATGTTTTACTTATGTATCGAAACGTAGACGTTATCAGTTATATGTTTTACTTATTGTATCGAAACGTAGACGTTATCAGTTATATGTTTTACTTTTGTATCGAAACGTAGACGTTATCAGTTATATGTTTTACTTTTGTATCGAAACGTAGACGTTATCAGTTATATGTTTTACTTTTGTATCGAAACGTAGACGTTATCAGTTATATGTTTTACTTATGTATCGAAACGTAGACGTTATCAGTTATATGTTTTACTTTTGTATCGAAACGTAGACGTTATCAGTTATATGTTTTACTTATGTATCGAAACGTAGAGTTATCAGTTATACGTTTTACTTTTGTATCGAAACGTAGACGTTATCAGTTATATGTTTTACTTATGTATCGAAACGTAGACGTTATCAGTTATACGTTTTACTTTTGTATCGAAACGTAGACGTTATCAGTTATATGTTTTACTTATATATCGAAACGTAGACGTTATCAGTTATATGTTTTACTTTTGTATCGAAACGTAGACGTTATCAGTTATATGTTTTACTTTTGTATCGAAACGTAGAGTTATCAGTTATACGTTTTACTTATGTATCGAAACGTAGACGTTATCAGTTGGTGTTGAGTAAAGTGGCTGACGATGTATGGTGTTAAATAAAGTCGCTGAAGATGTACGGTGTTGAGTAAACTGGCTGAAGATGTATGGAGTTGAGTAAAGTGGCTGACGATGTATGGTGTTAAATAAAATGGCTGAAGATGTACGGTGTTGAGTAAAGTGACTGAAGATGTATGGTGTTAAATAAAGTGGCTGAAGATGTACGGTGTTGAGTATGGGGACTGAAGATGTGTGGTGTTCAGTATGGGGACTGAAGATGTGTGGTGTTGAGTAACACACGAACAATGAAATATTGATGAACATTCTGTATCTTGTATAAACAAGTACCTTGACAAAACATTACGCCATGGTTTATATGTATTAATTCACCTTCAATGGTTTTGACATTGTGTTAGAATACTTCAAGTAATATTCTGTATCTTATGTTACCATTGAAGGAGAATTAATACATATAAACCATGACGTAATGTTTTGTCAAGGTACTTGTTTATACGAATTAATACATATAAACCATGACGTAATGTTTTGTCAAGGTACTTGTTTATACAAGATACAGAATATTACTTGAAGTATTCTAACACACCTTCAATGGTGACATTGTGTTAGAATACTTCAAGTAATATGTTGGAAATAAATAAATAATAATAAACATGTCGCATCAATCCAGTCATCACGTGCAACTTGGATAAATTCCTTTTTGTCAAGGTTTATCTTCTTTTGTTTACTTTAATCATTGCATAGACAAAAAGGTCAGATAGTTTTCGTGGTTATTTCAATACATTCACCATCCATGTTTGATATTCTATGTATATTGAGGAGGATTTAAACAAAACAATGATTGAAAGAAGTTAGATGAAACAAAGCCCCGGTTCTAAAAAAAGGGACTTGAATTATTTTTGTGATATCATTGGATCCTGTGTGGTGTGCTTCTGTTATTTACGTTATGAATTGCATACGTTTATTCTATTGGTTTCAAAAGCAGAATTTAGAATCAATCAAAGCAGAGGGAGGGGGGAAGGAAAATCTTAGGATATTGAAGAGGAATACATTTTTGGAAAGACAAATATTGATAGAAAGCAAAACAATGTAATGGTAAATGAATTTTTGAAAGCACGTGGGAAAAAAATTGCGAAAAATATATAAAAATGAGTTGTGTTTTCGTAAGAAGTTCTGAGATAGTACTTTAAAGAACTGTTCTGTATAAAACTTGAGTTCATGTTTAAAAAACTGTTCTGTATAAAACTTGAGTTCATGTTTAAAGAACTGTTCTATATAAAACTTGAGTTCATGTTTAAAGAACTGTTCTATGTAAAAATTGAGTTCATGTTTAAAGAACTGTTCTGTATAAAACTTGAGTTCATGTTTAAAGAACTGTTCTGTATAAAACTTGAGTTCATGTTTAAATTACTGTTCTGTATAAAA
>NW_013682460.1:2436-3611 GCF_000517525.1 Limulus polyphemus | reverse complement strand
ACAAAATTTATTTGATATACAAAAGATATACACTGGTCACCATCAGAATAAGAAATAATGGAGAATGTTTTGCCCTATTTTTAGGGCCTGGTAACCCGGCTGTAATATTAACATTAAACAATGCTGCTTTAGTTTATGGATAAGAGGATTTTAAATAGTAATTTATTTACTCTGTAGTTCAACTTGTCCAGTTTCGAGTTATTCATTGAAACTATGACAACATTAGAACAGCCAGAGTTCATTAGTTGTTAGTTTAGGAGTTATTGTAAAAATATCAACAATGAGGGAAGAGCTAATCAAAACAGTTACTAGTTTAGGAATTACTGTAAAAAATTTGATTAACCATTCTCTCAGCGTTGATACTTCATCAACTTTCTGGCTTATTCCTTCACAATAACTCTTAAACTAACTTAAGTTGTTTTGATTAGCTCTTCCCTCATTGTTGATAAACAGTTACTAGTTTAGGAGTTATTGTAAAAATATCAACAATGAGGGAAGAGCTAATCAAAACAACTTAAGTTAGTTTAAGAGTTATTGTGAAGGAATAAGCCAGAAAGTTGATGAAGTATCAACGCTGAGAGAATGGTTAATGAGAGGAATTGTTAAAGCATCAAAAGCAAAAAAAGGGTTAAAACAAGCAATTCTTGCATATATTACAGGACTTTTAAAGTTACAACACATATTTCGTCTGACCACTGGAACCAACAAACTACATCTACAAGTGGTTCACAGGATTTCGAACGCTTCCCATGCAAACAGTTTTTTACTGTCGATCGAGAAGTCTGACCGAGAGAGCATCAAATACGTTGTTCTTGACTGTAGTGCTGACACAGCAAGAAGCATTATCGTCAATCATGTTCAAGACATATACATGGGGAGGAGAAACTATCATTACCTACTAACTAGTCTGGTAAGTAACGACTAATCATGTTTGGTAAGTAACGACTAATCGTGTTTGGTAAGTAATGACTAATCATGTTTGGTAAGTAACTACCAATCATGTTTGGTAAGTAACTACCAATCATTTTTGGTAAGTAACAACTAATCATGTTTGGTAAGTAACGATTAATCATGTTTGGTAAGTAATGACTAATCATGTTTGGTAAGTAACTACCAATCATGTTTGGAAAGTAACTACCAATCATTTTTGGTAAGTAACGACTAATCATGTTTGG
>NW_013682460.1:0-1519 GCF_000517525.1 Limulus polyphemus | reverse complement strand
ATAAGTAATGTCTAATCATGTTTGGTAAGTAACGACTAATCATGTTTGGTAAGTAATGTCTAATCATGTTTAGTAAGTAACGACTAATCATGTTTGGTAAGTAACGACTAATCATGTTTGGTAAGTAACAACTAATCATGTTTGATAAGTAATGTCTAATCATGTTTGGTAAGTAACGACTAATCACGTTTGGTAAGTAATGTCTAATCATGTTTGGTAAGTAACTGCCAATCATGTTTGTAAGTAATGACTAATCATGTTTGGTAAGTAACGACTAATCATGTTTGGTAAGTAATGACTAATCATGTTTGGTAAGTAACGACATTATAGCATAGAATGACCAATTCTTCATGACACATTTTCTGAAAGTATATTAAAGCAGAATTTCCGTCACGTGTATTTTTTTAACTTGATTGTAATGATACTTTTGATATTTTGTCTTATATATATATATATTGATAACAAAATTGACGCCTTTTGATTTCGTATTTTCTTTTCGCATGTGTTGTGATTTCCTCTTTTCTTGTATATACAAATGTTTGTTGATGTTGTTTAAAAGTAGTTAAGGGGTTCTTCCGATTTACTTTCCGTGTAAATTTTAAACAACTAATACCATCAGTAAAACGAAGTACACACTAACTATGTTCTTAATCCAGGTTAAGTAGTTAACACACAGGATCGCCTACAAAAGTTGTAATATTTTAAAGTTAGAAAAATCAGATTCAACAAATTTTGACATTTCTTTATCACTGTAATATATATATAAGTGAATACCACGCATGTAGTAATAAATTACTCTGGTATTTCTTCTACAACTCATGTAGTAATAAATTACCCTGGTATTTCTTGTACCACGCATGTGGTAATAACTTACCCTGGTGTTTCTTCTACCACGCATGTGATAATAAGTTACCCTGGTATTTCTTCTACCACAGATGTAATAAATTACCGTTGTATTTCTTCTACCACGCATGTGGTAATAAGTTACCCTGGTGTTTCTCTTACAACTCATGTAGTAATAATTTACCCTGGTATTTCTTCTACCACGCATGTAGTAATAAATTACCCTGGTATTTCTTGTACCACGCATGTAGTAATAAATTATACTGTATATCTTCTACCACAGATGTAATAAATTACTCTGGTATTTCTTCTACCACGCATGTGGTAATAAGTTACCCTGGTATATCGTCTACCACGCATGTAGTAATAAATTACCTTGGTATATCTTCTACCACGCATGTGGTAATAAATTACTCTGGTATTTCTTCTACCACGCATGTGGTAATAAATTACCCTGGTATATCGTCTACCACGCATGTAGTAATAAATTACCCTGGTATATCTTCTACCACGCATGTAGTAATAAATTACCCTGGTATATCGTCTACCACGCATGTGGTAATAAGTTACCCTGGTATATCGTCTACCACGCATGTGGTAATAAGTTACCCTGGTATATCGTCTACCACGCATGTGGTAATAAATTACCTCGATATATCGTCTACCACGCATGTGG
>NW_013682459.1:0-2695 GCF_000517525.1 Limulus polyphemus | reverse complement strand
ATAACCTAAAATAGTTTATCTATTTAAATAGCGTGTGACTATGCCAGGCCGAACTAATAACAGAAATAAGATAAATGTAT
Source organism: Limulus polyphemus (assembly GCF_000517525.1). Taxonomy (NCBI): domain Eukaryota; kingdom Metazoa; phylum Arthropoda; class Merostomata; order Xiphosura; family Limulidae; genus Limulus; species Limulus polyphemus. Next base: position 2,615 of record NW_013682459.1, on the reverse strand, counting down.
TAACACCTTTTTTTACTGTTGTTTTGTTAGCTTAGCTCAGGTTCGTTCAGCATCATTATTGACCCATCAGGCATAGGAACACTTCCACTCGTCCCTATCTTTTACAGTTTGTTGTAATTTCTCCCATGTTGACCCGGCAGACTCCATATCCTTCTGGACAGTTATCCTTCAGCTCATCTGTGCTTTTCCTTTCTTGTGTTTCCCGCCTTCTGGCAACCACATAAACGCCTGCTGTTTTCTTCTATACACTACCATACGGCACACATGTCCGAATCCAATCAAGTCGTCTCTCTTTGATGACTGATGTAATGGGTCGTTGCTTAGTCTTCCTAAGTACTTCCTCATTTGTGATTTTATCCCTCCATAATATACGCACAATTTTCCTTAACTATCTATGGTTGGCCGCTTCCAGCTTTTTCCTAATCTACCACAGTCAGCACCCAAGCCTTACATTCACATAGTATTGTTGATAGCACAACAACCTGATACTGTCTAACTTTTGTCTACAAATTGAAACCCTTACTACTCCAAATCTTGGTAAGGCTTCCAAACGCAGAGCTTGCTTTACCTATTCGCGTTCTTATATCATTGTCGCATTTTCCATTACTTGGTACAATACTTCCAAGATAACGAAGACTCCAAATCTGTTCTATTGATTTACCTTCTATCAGAATTCTCGTTTTATCTGACCATATTCCAACCTTCTTCATTTTTGTTTTGTCTGCATGAATAGTGAGACCAGCGTCACTCGCTTCTGTTTCTATGTTTGCTGTTTTTTATGCAATGCCTATTGGGGATGAATCCTATAGAGCAATATCGTTCGCAAAGTCCAAATTGTATAATTACTCATCAGTTATCCATTTCACTTGTCCAGACTCTTCTACCCCATGAAGTGGGCAAGCATGACTTGAAAAGGGTCCTCATTCTTCTTTTATACATCGGTTTCCTTTCCGAGCTCCTGGTCAAGCCAGTGCACCACAGACTCATGTTAGAGTATCAAGTATGGACCAATCCGGCTGAATCCAAGATGCTTCTGTGCCACTGGCACACACCATATCCACATCCAGTAACCACATTGGATCATCCATTCTATCAATGTCTAATCATATCACTTCTCCTGTACATATGGCACTCATGGGAATATTAGGAGACTTCTACTTGTGGTTAAGAATCATACTTCACGTCAACAGATAGTAACGTTTCCCATCCAAACATGATCAGATTTGGCAAACAGCCTATGAATCCCTGTTCTGTTGCTCTATAAGCCATCACTACATGTGGCAATGTTTCATCCCAGTCAGTTCTTTCACTTTAACAAACTTCCCAAAGACCTTCTTGGTAATATTTATTACCCATTCTGCCAAACCATGAGACTTGAGATGATGAGATGAAGTATGAGTCTTTACCATATATAACACATTAAACAATTTACCAGATAGTTGGCTGCTGAAGTTAGCTACGTGATCCATGTCAATTACTTCCAGTGTTCCAAATAAGGATATCCACTTCTTGGCTAACAAATCAGCTAATGTCTGCACTAGCATGTCAACCAATGGATAAGCTTCAACCCACTTCATGAAGTAACTGACGGGTGATAAGCATGTATTGATAAAATCTCACAGTATCCAGGGGTACACCAGTGATATGATAACCTCTCGCAGTATCTAGGGGTGCACCAGTGATATGATAACCTCTCACAGTATCCAGGGGTGCACCAGTGATATGATAACCTCTCACAGTATCCAGGGGTGCACCAGTGATATGATAACCTCTCACAGTATCCAGGGGTGTACCAGTGATATCTAGGGCTATTCTGTGCATAGGAGACTCAACAATCCGCTGTTCGAGTTTAACCTGTCTCAGCTAGATCTTTCTATTGGAATCACACACTATACAGTGCTCAGACCAGTGCTGAATATTTGACTCTCTTGCAGCCATAAGAACTGCTATCAAATCCTAGCATAAATACTGGCTATTCCTTAGTTCCATCCAGTCTTTGTGTTGGGAAAACTCCAGAAAATGTTTTGCTGCAGATCACCAGCTGCAGCAATGTCAGAGAAGCATGTATCCTAGCTTGAAAGCAACAGCACACTTTATTACCCTTGTAGCAGTTCCACAGGTTACATGCATCCGTGCTGTGCCCTATTACTAGTACTGGCCGAGCATGATCACTCTGGACAACAAGAACTGATAGTAAAGGTTAAACGGACGTGTGTAGCGTGTCAGCGGAATATCGCGTCTCGAACCTTTCGACACGCAGACCAGCATGTTAACTACTAGACCAAGCCGGCATAACAAACTCACAAATATGAAAACCACAAATGATGATTAAAGTTGTTGAGTCTTTTTGATCTATTATTGTAAACCATCTACCATCCATATTTGTGTGTATCACGAAAATAAATGATTAACTAGCAATTCTTATTTAAAAAGACAGATGTGTGGTTAACTCGAAAATATATATATGACACAAAAGCAAAGTAGTTAACAGTGTAATTGATACTTAACGAGAGAGAACTGGATTAACAGTACAATTCATAAAATAACAACAACAAAAATTCTGAGGCTACAAGAAAAGCAAAGGAGAAATAAATCTCTGGAGGATTGTTTGTTTT
>NW_013682458.1:0-2695 GCF_000517525.1 Limulus polyphemus | reverse complement strand
TTAAGTATATCATATTAAAATGTCATTACAATCCACGTTACGACATCTAGTTATTGAGGTTAAGTATATCATATTAAAATGTCATTACAATCCACGTTACGACATCTAGTCATTGAGGTTAAGTATATCATATTAAAACAAATTTGGATCTTGAACATGTCATTACAGTCCATGTTGCTACATCTAGTTATTGAGTTTAAGTATATTATATTAGTTTGTCTTTACAGTCCACGTTGCCACATCTAGTTATTGTGGTTAAGTATATTATATTAACATATCATTACAGTCCACGTCCACATCTTGTTATTGTGGTTAAGTATATTATATTAACATGTCATTACAGTCCACGTTACCAAATCTAGTTACTGGGGTGAAGTACATCATTATTAAATGTCATTACAATCCACTTTGGCATATCTTGTTATTGATATGTAGTATATCATATTAAAACAATTTTGGATCTTGAACAAGTCATTACAGTCCATGTTACCACATCTAGTTATTGAGGTTAAGAATATTATATTAACATGTCATTACAGTAAACGTTGCCACATCCAGTTATTGAGGTTAAGTATATTATATTAAAACAATTTTGGAATCATTATTATATTAAAACAATTTTGGAGTCATTACAGTCCACGTTGCCACATCTAGTTATTGAGGTTAAGAATATTAAATTAACATGTCATTACAGTCCACGTTGCCACATCTAGTTATTGTGGTTAAGTATTTTATATTAACATGACATTATAGTCCACGTTAACAAATCTAGTTATTGGGGTGAAGTATATCATTTTTACTTGTTATTACAGTCCACGTTGCCATATCTAGTTACTGAGGTAAAGTAAATTATATTAAATCAATTTTGAAGCTATAACAGGTCATTACAGTCCAAATTGCCACATGTAGTTATTGAGGTTAAGTATATTATATTAACATGACATTACAGTCCACGTTGCCACATGTAGTTATTGAGGTTAAGTATATTATATTAACATGACATTACAGTCCACGTTGCCACATGTAGTTATTGAGGTTAAGTATATTATATTAACATGACATTACAGTCCACGATGTCACATCTGGTTATTGAGGTTCACATATTATAATAACATGACATTACAGTTCACGATGCCACCTCTAGTTTTTTAGGTCAAGTATATTATATTAACATGTGATTACAGTAAACGTTGCCACATTTAGTTATTGTGGTTAAGTATATTATATTAACACATCATTACAGTCGACGTTGCCACAACTAGTTATTGAGGCTAATTATATTATCATGTCATTACAGTCCACGTTGCAACATCTAGTTATTAAGGTTAAGTATGTTATATAAAAATGTCATTACAGTCCGTGTTGCCACATCTAGTTCTTGAGGTTAAGTATATTATATTAATATGACATTTCAATCCACGTTACCACATCTAGTTATTGATGTTAAATATATTATATTAACATGTCATTACAGTCCACGTTGCCACATCTAGTAATTGAGCTTAAGTATATTATATTAACATGTCATTACAGTCCACGTTGCCACATCTAGTTATTGTGGTTAAGTATTTTATATTAACATGTCATTACAGTAAACGTTGCCATATCTAGTTATTGAAGTTAAGTATATTTTATTAACATGTCATTACAGTCCACGTTGCCACATCTAGTTCTGGAGGTTAAATATGTTATATTAACATGTCAATACAGTTCACGATGCCACATCTAGTTATTGAGGTTAAGTACATTATATTAATATGTCGTTACAGTACAATTTACCACATCTAGTTATTGTGGATAAGTATATTAACATGTCATTACAGTCCACTTTTCCACATCTAGTTATTGAGGTTAAGTATATTGTATTAAAACAATTTTGGAGCTTTAACATGTCATTACAGTGCATATTGCCACATCTAATTATTGATGTTAAGTATATTATATTATTATGCCAATACAGTCCACGTTGCCATATCTAGTTATTGAGGCTAATTATATTATCATGTCATTACAGTCTACGTTCCAACATCTAGTTTATAAGGTAAAGTATGTTATATTAAAATGTCATTACATTCCATGTTGCCACAGCTTGTTATTGTGGTTAAGCATATTATATTAACATGTCATTACAGTCCACGTTGCCACATCTAGTTATTGAGGTTAAGTATTGTTGCGTCATCGAGATCACGTGACTATTCTCCCGCCCTCTAGTTTCTAGAACTGCCCCGTATCTTGGCGAATGCTCTAGTATTTACTAGATAGGGTAGGCTGGTATATAAAAGAGGGGAATGTAATGTGTGTATGGACAGTGAGTAATTGAACTGCAGTCCGAGAGCACGAGTGACGTTACAGCGTTTGTTTAGCGCGATTGTTGAAGTTAACGTTCGTTCGTTATAGTGTTGTTTTAGCGCGAGTATTAAGATTAAGTGTATCGCAGAGTTGTATTCGGAAAGAATAAACCAGCTTTATTAAGTAAAGCCTTGTGTCGTTAAAGTTCCGTTGGAACGAAGTTACGAAAAAATCAATTAACAAACGGAGACGTAACAAATTGGTATCAGAAGTGGAACGAAAAAAAAATGGAAACGATAGGCGGAAAATCAAACTACAGTTTAGCAGACTTGATGGCAGCAATACAAGTGCAGCAAAAGAAACAAGAAGAGAGACCACAGCAGCTGCAAGAAAACCTGCAACAGTG
>NW_013682457.1:0-2695 GCF_000517525.1 Limulus polyphemus | reverse complement strand
TAACTTCTGTTGATATCAAGTGTTGACAGCATGTGTTCCATGGTAGAGATAACTACTGTTGATATTAGATTCTGACAGCCACGTGTTCCATGATAGAGATAACTTCTGTTGATATCAAGTGTTGACAGCCACGTGTTCCATGGTAGAGATAACTACTGTTGATATTAGATTCTGACAGCCACGTGTTCCATGGTAGAGATAACTTCTGTTGATATCAAGTGTTGACAGCCACGTGTTCCATGGTAGAGATAACTACTGTTGATATCAAGTGTTGACAGCCACGTGTTCCATGGTAGAGGTACCTACTACGTCTATGTATTTGTTATGAACATTCTGAAGATATTAAGGTAACATATGAACCATAAGAGAGAGATTATGTCGAAGTTTGTATTTTATTTGTTGTTTTGTTTTACGCCAAGACAACAAAAACAAACCATTACTTGTCACTTTGCCCCACCCTCCAACCCTTCCTGGGTGGCTCAACAGATTGGTGTCAACTTCTGATCAAAGTAAACCAGCTACAAAGGTATAAGTATTGATGTATTCGTTACGTAGAATTACTGTATTAACAACAAACTAGTCTTGATCCCAGGGCGGGTCGTGTACCACTTCTCAACGGAAGAATACTACAGTATTCACTTTTGAATGAGCTAAAATTCAAGGTTTGATACCAGTGCGGTAGATTGGTCTTTGCGTGGCTTTGCTCTTAAACCAAAACAAACTAACAAACAACGAATTAAAGGAATTACAAAGTACTCGTTGATGAAAAGTTATTCCATGTTATTGTGGTTTTTAACATTATTTTCTGATGTGGTGCAACCTCGAACATTCTTTATATGTCGACTTTCAAAGAAGTTTAGGATTTTTCGCTGATAAAGTTAAATATTCAGGAAACACTAAACAGATGTTAGTTATCGCTAACTTAGTCACTTTGGTTCCACGAGGTGGAATTTACACACGTCATCTTCTATATACTTCTCACTTGCCCCCAGTGGACTTACAACGATAGAAACCGGGTTTCGATACCCGTGGCGGCCAGAGCACAGATAGACCATTGTGTAGCTTTGTGCTTAATTCCAAATAAATAGAACTTTTCACTTATAGAAACTGTTTAAACACTGATGTATTTTGCGCATGTTGAGTTAGTCATTTCCATGTATCTGAAGAAACAACACCGTTAAGAACTTTTAAATAACCAAATCCCCAAGGCTGTTTAAGCAGGTAAACATTTCAAGAAGTAATCAGAGGTGTGTGTAACATTTCAACAAATTCAGTGACGCGCGTTCTGATTACGGCCAAATTGTAATAGTTTTATGGATGGGGTCAAGAGTCACGACTCACGTTTTGATTACGGCCAAATTGTAATAGTTTTAAAGATGGGGTCAAGAGTCACGACTCACGTTTTGATTACGGCCAAATTGTAATAGTTTTAAAGATGGGGTCAAGAGTCACGACTCACGTTCTGATTACGGCCAAATTGTAATAGTTTTAAGGATGGGGTCAAGAGTCACGACTCACGTTGAATAATATTTTATACACTAACTCGGCATTGAATAATATTTTATACACTAACTCTGAAGTGTATACTCACCAGGGGTCCTGTAGAGTCTTGTCTCTCCGCTTCTTCTATGCTGGCTGTTTGTGGTCTCTGGTCAGTGGTCACCGGTTTATGTTGACTTCTTATTACTATGGGTTCACCATTTAACGAATAGGAAAAACTCGTGCTCACTACCAAACACAGTATTGTAAAAAAGTAGTCTTGAAAAAGAAATGACATCGTTTCGGGTGTATCCAATAAAATAAGATCTAAATGATTGTTAAATTGATCTTATATTTGTTCCTTTAATATAATCGTATTATCAATATGAATTTTCTTAAAAAATAAACCTTCGTTTTGGCACAATAACAGATCTCCTTAATAATAAACGTTATTTTCAGTATGACGTCTTCACTCCGGTAAACCTAATGCTTAGTATTATGTCATCAAACCCTTACGGTGCTAGTATTCTGTTATTCAGTAAGATTGTTTATTATCCGAGTGGCTGTTGTTGTTACGTATAGTTCCTCGTATCCAATAGCAGTTCGCGGTTTTAGAATCGTAACCATTAAGTGTTATACTGTGGTTGTGTGACCTTCACTCGAGTGCGACCTTAACGTCCTTCCGTGATAATCACAATTTGAACGTGTTTCAGGATTATTCAAGAAACTTGTGATTGGTAATGTGAAGGTGTCAGTGACCTACGTGTGAAATTTGTTGTAACGAAAAGCGTCTTCTAGCATACCAGTAGTATAATCCCCGGTTTTCAAACCTTCGTTTTTTTAACTTCAGTAATGAGAGTTTATTAAATCATTTCTTTATTTTTTTATGTCTTCTTCCTTAGCAACTGATTTTAACGTTTCGTTGTTCGTTGTACGATTAAATCTTCAGATAATTAAAGTGTTCAGTTTTCGTATTGCATTTTTAAAATTAAGTGCTTTGGAGCTCTGTCTCGTCTTTCTTATGTTAATACAGTTTTTTGATCTTCGAAATCTATTTTTTGCGTATTTGGGTTTCATTCAGTGGTAGCGTGCCCAGACAGTGAATCCGAGGGTTCGTGGTTCGCATCTGGTTGTCGTAAAGTTCTTTTTAGCTAGCTCTCGAATAGTTCAATTCGTACGTTTTGAAGTATTTCATCTATTAGGTCGTCAAGAAATT
>NW_013682456.1:2584-3555 GCF_000517525.1 Limulus polyphemus | reverse complement strand
CATTCTGGAATTTGCACCAACCTGGTGAGAACTGGGATAATGTTTAGTTTCGTTTTTTCTCATTTTGGAATTTGCTCCAACCTGGTGAGAACTTGGATAATATTTAATTTCGTTTTTCTCATTCTGGAATTTGCACCAACCTGGTGAGAACTGGGATAATGTTTAGTTTCGTTCTTTCTCCTTTTGGAATTTGCACCAACCTGGTGAGAACTGGGATAATATTTAGTTTCGTTTTTTCTCATTTTGGAATTTGCACCAACCTGGTGAGAACTGGGATAATGTTTAGTTTCGTTTTTTCTCATTTTGGAATTCGCACCAGCCTGGTGAGAACTGGGATAATGTTTGGTTTCGTTTTTTCTCATTTTGGAATTTGCACCAACCTGGTGAGAACTGGGATAATGTTTAGTTTCGTTTTTTCTCATTTTGGAATTCGCACCAACCTGGTGAGAACTGGGATAATGCTTAGTTTCGTTTTTTCTCATTTTGGAATTTGCATCAACCTGGTGAGAACTTGGATAATATTTAATTTCGTTTTTTTTCATTCTGGAATTTGCACCAACCTGGTGAGAACTTGGAGAATGATCAGTTTCATCTTTTCTTCTTAAGGAACTTCCACTTGTAGATCTGTAGATCCACTCAGACTTGACGCAATCATGATTAAAACTAGACTGAATCTTTATTAAACATACACATAATAAGATTATGACGATGGCAATCAAATTAGCTGCCTGCATCCCGGTGGCCAACAGTTGTTGATAGAAAATAGCACAAAGATTAAGATACTTCGAAGTAATCAGTGTAATTAGATAGTAATTATGAGTAAAACTATTGTACTTATATGAGATTGTATTACTCAATAACTGAGTAATATAACAACAACAAAATTATAGGTCTAATATCATGAGCACAAACGAATAATCGAACTTTCTCGCGCTCTTTTTCGTTAAAATAATTACAACGTGTATTGTTTG
>NW_013682456.1:0-1725 GCF_000517525.1 Limulus polyphemus | reverse complement strand
CTCCCACAGCTGAAAGAGCGTGCATGTTTGGGGTGACGGGGATTCGAACCCGCGACCCGCAGATTGCGAGTCGAGCGTCCTAACCAACTGGCCATGCCGGGCCGTACAACGTGTAAAACAAAGTGTTTGATTATTTACAGGTTTCTATAATGTTTGGTATTCTACAAGGTCATAAAGATACTCGTAGCTAACTCACTGTTCAGAAACGGAGCCTGGATTGATCATTACACGAAAGCAGGTTCTACATATGTTTTTACATAAACGGATTATACCTATTAATTATGACTTATTTATTCTTTAATTTCATGAAAATTCACGCCAAACATTAGTATTCCTAGATTAGCATAAAATTATATAAAAGGTTTCCTGTAAATATGCAGTAAAATATGTGTAGTGCAAATATTTTTACACTTTAAAAAAAAATTGTTTTAAACACAGACCGTTCAATGAATGACAAGGAGAGATACACATAGAAAATACACACGAGTTTAGTTTCAGTTACATTTTTGGTTTATGAATTATAAAAAAAGGATTAATATATCCTTCAACGCTTTTACTTATAGTCCGTAGTAGTGTATTTGTTCTTCCAATCTTAATATCAGCTATAGATGTTCAAACCCTCAAAGGAGCTTAAAACTCCGGAACGTTAACTGCCAAATGAATTCCCGCAATGAACTGACTGTCATGTCAAAAAAAATTAAAACTTCCCATAAAAAACGAAAGCCGATTAGGCATTAATCTGAACCAATACAATATATTAGTAGAGTTCTTCAGCGTTCATCTTCTAGGAGCCCATTATTTGGAGTGCAATTTATAGAATTAAGAAAAAAAAACGATTGGAAAGCTTTCAAGAACGGTTCTCTTCTAAAAAAGGGCAAAAGTATACAGCACAAGTAAAAGATTTCTTTGTGCGGGGCTCCATCGTCTGTGTTACCCAAAAAGCTACAGTACTGCTATTCCCACTCAGGAGACCAAATTAAATTGATTGTGGTCGGTTTTCCGGGAACAGAGAAAGCCCATTAGCTCCACGTATACGACCTATCTATAAGTCTGGAATTAAGAGTGATCTGTCTTAAACAGTTCTGTTTTGTTTTGTTCAGTAACAGAAAATTATTAAATAAAAATAACTCAGAAAAACATTTAACTATTTTTTTTCAGCGCGTTTTTAATCTATCCCTTGGGTCTTACGACACATTGTATGCAATATGTCTGTCATTTTATTAGAGTTTAACTCTGATGATACTGCTGAAAGCTTGAAGCCTTCATATTATTGTATACAACAATAAATCTTCCCTTTTTAGATTTTAACTCTGTTGATAATGCTGAAAGTACGAAATCTTCGTATTATTGTATACAACAATAAATCTTCCCTTTTTAGATTTTAACTCTGCTGATAATGCTGAAAGTACGAAGTCTTCGTATTATTGTATACAACAATAAATCTTCCCTTTTTAGATTTTAACTCTGCTGATAATGCAGAAAGTACGAAGTCTTCGTATTATTGTATACAATAGTAAATCTTCCCTTTTTATATTTTAACTCTGTTGATATTGCTGAAAGTACGAAGTCTTCGTATTATTGTATACAACAATAAATCTTCCCTTTTTAGATTTTAACTCTGTTGATATTGCTGAAAGCATGAAGTTTTCGTATTATTGTAAACAACACGTCTATCTTTTACAAGTTTTTAAATCTCCTTACATTATTAAAAGCATGCAGTCTTCC
>NW_013682455.1:2451-3530 GCF_000517525.1 Limulus polyphemus | reverse complement strand
ATGGAGTAGTTGTGCCAAGTAAGGCTAAAGATGAGTATGGTGGTTATAAATTCGGTAACTAGAGTTACACTTAGGTGTTTATGGAGCAGTTGTACCAAGTAAGGCTACAGATGAGTATGGTGGTTATAAATACTGTAACTAGAGATACACCTAGGTGTTCATGGAGTAGTTGTACCAAGTAAGGCTAAAGATGAGTATGGTGGTTATAAATTGTGTAACTAGAGTTACACCTAGGTGTTCGTGAAGTTGGTGTACCAAATAATGCTAAGGATGAGTATGGTGGTTATTAATTCGGTAACTATAGTTACACCTAGGGGTTCATGGAGTAGTTGTGCCAAGTAAGGCTAAAGATGAGTATGGTGGTTATAAATTCCGTAACTAGAGTTACACCTAGGTGTTCATGGAGTAGTTGTACCAAGTAATGCTAAAGATGAGTATGGTGGTTATAAATTCGGTAACAAGAGTTACATCTAGTTATTCGTGGAGTTGTTGTACCAAATAACGCTAAAGAGAGTATGGTGGTTATATATTCGGTAACTAGATGTACACCTAGGTGTTTATGGAGTAGTTGTACCAAGTAAGGCTACAGATGAGTATGGTGGTTATAAATACTGTAACTAGAGTTAACCTAGGTGTTCATGGAGTAGTTGTACCAAGTAAGGCTAAAGATGAGTATGGTGGTTTTAAATTGTGTAACTAGAGTTACACCTAGGTGTTCGTGGAGTTGTTGTACCAAATAACCTAAAGATGACTATGGGAGTTATAAATTCGTTAACCAGAGTGAAACCTAAGTGTTCATGGAGTAGTTGTACCAAGTAAGGCTAAAGATGAGTATGGTGGTTATAAATTCTGTAACTAGAGTTAAACTTAGGTGTTCATGGAGTAGTTGTTCCAAGTAAGGCTAAAGATGAGTATGGTGGTTATAAATTCGGTAACTAGAGCTACACCTAGGTGTTCGTGGAGTTGTTGTACCAAATAACGCTAAAGATGAGTATGGGTTACACATTCAGTAACTAGAGTTACACCTAGGTGTTGATGGAGTAGTTGTACCAAGTAAGGCTAAAGATGAGTATTGTGGT
>NW_013682455.1:0-1618 GCF_000517525.1 Limulus polyphemus | reverse complement strand
AGCTACACCTAGGTGTTCGTGGAGTTGTTGTACCAAATAACGCTAAAGATGAGTATGGGTTACACATTCAGTAACTATAGTTACACCTAGGTGTTGATTGAGTAGTTGTTTTCCAAGTAAGGCTAAAGATGAGTATGGTGGTTATAAATTCGGTAACTAGAGTTACACCTAAGTATTCGTGGAGTTGTTGTACCAAATAACGCTAAAGAGAGTATGGTGGTTATATATTCGGTAACTAGAGATACACCTAAGTGTTTATAGAGTAGTTGTACCAAGTAAGGCTAAAGAAGAGTATGGTGGTTATAAATTCGGTAACTAGAGTTACATCTAGGTATTCGTGGAGTTGTTGTACCAAATAACGCTAAAGAGAGTATGGTGGTTATATATTCATTAAGTAGAGATACACCTAGGTGTTTATGGAGTAGTTATACCAAGTAAGGCTACAGATGAGTATGGTGGTTTTAAATACTGTAACTAGAGTTAACCTAAGTGTTCATGGAGTACTTGTACCAAGTAAGGCTAAAGATTAGTATGGTGGTCATAAATTCTGTAACTAGAGTTATACCTAGGTGTTCATGGAGTAGTTGTGCCAAGTAAGGCTAAAGATGAGTATGGTGGTTGTAAATTACGGAACTAGAGTTACACCTAGTTGTTCGTGGAGTTGTTGTACCAAATAACGCTAAAGATGAGTATGTTGGTTACAAATTCGGAAACTAGAGTTACACCTAGGTGTTCGTGGAGTTGTTGTACCAAATACCGCTAAAGATGCGTATGGTGGTTACAAATTCGGTAACTAGAGTTACACCTAGGTGTTCGTGGAGTTGTTGTACCAAATAACGCTAAAGATGGGCACGAGTTACACATTCAGTAACTAGAGTTACACCTAGGTGTTCATGGAGTAGTTGTTCCAAGGAAGGCTAAAGATGAGTATGGTGGTATAATTTCGGTAACTAGAGTTACACTTAGGTATTCGTGGAGTTGTTGTACCAAATAACGCTAATGATGAGTATGGGGTTATAAATTCGGTAACTAGAGTAAAACCTAAGTGTTCCTTTAGTAGTTGTACCAAGTAAGGCTAAAGATGGGTATGGTGGTTATAAATTCCGTAACTAGAGTTACACCTAGGTGTTCATGGAGTAGTTGTACCAAGTAATGCTAAAGATGAGTATGGTGGTTATAAATTCTGTAACTAGAGTTACATCTAGGTATTCGTGGAGTTGTTGTACCAAATAACGCTAAAGATGAGTATGGGGTTATAAATTCGGTAACTAGAGTAAAACCTAAGTGTTCCTGGAGTCGTTGTACCAAGTAATGCTAAAGATGGGTATGGTGGTTATAAATTCCGTAACTAGAGTTACACCTAGGTGTTCATGGAGTAGTTGTACCAAGTAAGGCTAAAGATGAGTATGGTGGTTATAAATTCTGTAACTAGAGTTACATCTAGGTATTCGTGGAGTTGATGTACCAAATAACGCTAAAGATGAGTATGGGGTTATAAATTCGTTAACTAGAGTTAAACCTAAGTGTTCCTGGAGTAGTTGTTACAAGTAAGGCTAAAGATGAGTATGGTGGTTATAAATTCGGTAACTAGAGTTACATCTAGGTATTCGTGGAGTTG
>NW_013682454.1:0-2697 GCF_000517525.1 Limulus polyphemus | reverse complement strand
ATGTCACATGTTTTCTGGGCTTTATGAGAACGATGTCACATGTTTTCTGGGCTTTATGAGAACGATGTCACATGTTTTCTGGGCTTTATGAGAACGATGTCACATGTTTTCTGGGCTTTATGAGAACGATGTCACGTGTTTTCTGGCTTTATGAGAACAATTTCACATGTTTTCTGGGCTTTATAAGAACAATGTCACGTGGTTTTCTGGGCTTTATGAGAACAACGTTACATAAATAACACCGTACACAGCACATTCTGTAGCGTAATACGTTACATAAATAACACCGTACACTTTTAGTTACAATGAGTGTTATTAGGTTTAAAATCTCCCACATGAAATGACTAAAAATGATCAAAACTTTGAGCTAAGCAAATGTCGTTCGAAAGTCACCGTTTCGAGTAACGGCATCAATATCACATTTATGGCTACAAACCTTTATGCAAAAAAAAACCTTTCCTCCAGGGGGTGGGGTAGGGGGGCTCAGCGCTAAGTCTGTGGAGATATATTGCTAAAGATCGGGTTTCGATACCGACGCTGAGCAGACAGACCTTCGTGTTTACCAACCAACAAACAAAAGTTTACTATTTTTAAGTCGTGGTTCTGATCAAGAAGACAGTAGTAGTAAGGTTTTCTTCACTGTTTACCAAAACAACTGTTTCTGTTGCATGATTTCCTTTTGCTTTAGATAAAAGTCAAACAAATGTATCAGTTTAGGGTGTATTAGATATCCCAGTTTTCTGGTTATTTTATATATTTCTGGTGCAGTTTAGACGACAAAAACCGATTTGTATAATTTCAGAATATGCGTTCTTTTCCTGAAATTCAACATTGATCTGATGAGAAACTACAGTGATATTGTTTTCGTTCGTTCGAACGACATCTTATACATGTAATGAGCTGATCGGCCAGGTCAAAGTTCCCGCAGTTTTGAACCGTGGATAAGAGAGAAGACAGCCATATGGGCGCTACGTGGCTTAGTGGTTTCGTGTTTTGGACCCGTAATCGGATGGTTGTGTGTTCGAGTCGCGCTGTTGTGCCCTTGAGTAAGGCGTTTTACCCCAATTGTTTCAGTCTATTTAGCTGTTAAATGGGGGCTAATCTGTGATGGACTGACATCCTCTCCGGGGGCAATGGGTCACAATTCTCATCCATTTGTGCCAATTAAGCGGGTGATCAAATACCAGACCCTATGTGTCAAGCTGTGCATTGCCTGATGATAAGTGCGCTCGACTCGCAATTTACGGGTCGCGAGATCAAATCACATAATAAAAAATGCCCGCCCTTTCAGCCGTGTAGGGCGTTATCATTTCACGGTCAATCACACTGTTCGTTGGTAAACCAGTATAATAACAAGTTCCAAGACATCGTTCTCATAAAGCCCAGAAAACATGTGACATCGTTCTCATAAAGCCCAGAAAACACGTGACATTTTACGCTACAGAATGTGATGTGTACGGTGTTATTTATGTAACGTTTTACGCTACAGAATGTGATGTGTACGGTGTTATTTATGTAACGTTTCACGCTACAGAATGTGATGTGTACGGTGTTATTTGTGTAACGTTTCACGCTACAGAATGTGATGTGTACGGTGTTATTTGTGTAACGTTTCACGCTATAGAATGTGATGTGTACGGTGTTATTTATGTAACGTTTTACGCTACAGAATGTGATGTGTACGATGTTATTTGTGTAACACACTACCCTACATAATAGATTAAGATAAACTTCTATAGACCTGTTATTTTATCAGAACTCTGATCAGTTCAAATTCTTTGAAATCCGTCAATCGAACCAGTTTTAAAACTATAGACATTTGAAACCCACCAGCAAAGCTATGAAGGAATACTTCACATATTTCACTAACATTTCTTACACCGCGGTTATAAAATCAGACTTACCTGAACGTCAGAACGGTCAGTGGTCTGTAAGATTTGTGACTCAGCGGGTCAGCCATGGAGGTTCCCCAAAAGTCATTCAGAAACAACTGATACACAGACGTTTGTCCCAGTACGTCGGGGTTTATTGTGATAGCAACAATATCATCGTGAACGAAATGTCCCCCTAGCGAGTTCAGGTAACAAAAATTAGCCACCAGACCCACTGTGACGTACAGAAGGATCTCATTAACGCAGGAGAATTTTCTAAGAGGCGTCTTTAATCGTACAAACGAAGACACGCGACCAACTTTCAAAGAAAGGCTTCTCAGATTTTCCCGGAAGGAACCGCCGCTTTTCCATCGAATCTTCTCACCGGCATCGAGAGTCTTCTTTACGGGCAAGGCTTGCGTTGAAGCCTCGAGCCAGCATCCGCCGCGATTCATGTTTGTAGAAAAAGACTGCTATTTTGGTTGTCCTATTCTCTCGTCATCTTTATAGCAGAGTTTTGTTGTTTACATGGTCGGCTAGATCTCCTCCACTCTTAGGGTCGGGCCGTCGCAGTGTCGCGTCTAAGGCTTGCACCCGCCTTACCACGGACTTAACACGGTTTGATTCGATCAGTTCTCATTTAGTACGTGTCTATAATAGCCCCAAGTCATGTGATGCAGTAGTATATCCAATCGCTAGCCCCATCTGGCTGGAAAACTTGTAAATATAAATATCTTAAAATATAAAAAAAACTAAAACCAGCAGGGTTCAACGATTTCAGCTATGTGGTACTGAGGTTAATAAAAGTAAACGACTTCAGCTATGA
>NW_013682453.1:0-2697 GCF_000517525.1 Limulus polyphemus | reverse complement strand
CTCTACATATTAGATAGAGTCAGTACCATCGATATAAAATCTCCATATTCTTGATACAGTCAGTACCATCCATATAAAATCTCCACATATTATCTAGGGTTATTACCATCGATATAAAATCTCTACATATTAGCTAGGGTCAGTACCATCGATATAAAATCTCCATATTCTTGATACAGTCAGTACCATCCATATAAAATCTCCACATATTATCTAGGGTTATTACCATCGATATAAAATCTCTACATATTAGCTAGGGTCAGTACCACCGATATAAAATCTCTACATATTAGCTAGGGTCAGTACCATCGATATAAAATCTCTACATATTAGCTAGGGTCAGTACCATCGATATAAAATCTCCATATTCTTGATACAGTCAGTACCATCCATATACATTCTCCACATTGTAGATACAGTAAATACCACCAAAGTATTGTTGAGACAGGAATATAATGTAAATAATGTCGACATGAACCACAGAATTGTTGAGACAGAAGTATAGTGTAGCTAATGTCGACATGAACCAAAGTATTGTTGAGACAGAAGAATAATATGTATTAACCGGGTGGCTGTATGAACATGAAAACAACTAGATGTTACCGTTAGGTGGCTGTATATATATTATATCAACACAACGAAATATTTACCACCAGATGGCTAGGTCAATTCAACTGCTTATTAAACTTTAAAGGATTGTAGTCAGTGTTATATAAAAACGATAACGGGTTAGACCACAAGGTAATTATATAAAGTTTGTAAGCCTAGCGCTTAGAAGTTTATGTGATTTGATTTAGCAAATTGTGTTTACTCTTTCGGTGAGAGGTTATTTTTGACCCTTGAACTGGTGTTTGTGAATAAATGTTTTAATAAGGGGGGAGAGATTTTGTCCTATGGTAGTACTTTGGATTTCGTGCTGGCGAGCCGGGTTTGAATCCTTGCGGTTCCATCAAAATATTATCTGCATTAAAAGCTGTTGGTGCTTTACAAGGGTAACAGTCAATCTTATTACAAAATGTATTCAAGTTAATAATATAATAAAATCACAAACTTGTTATTGGTTTTAAGGATTGCTTCTTTGGGTACATTCTGATTACAGAGTGGGAGTATGATGAGGGTTGCTGAACAATCTGATGACTGATCATCAGACGACGCCTCGACGTTCTCTGACTAGAAATGGACACTATAAGAAGCAAAGAGGACAAATTCATGTGTCCTGAAATCAAACATGACGTTTTCGAAATGGTTGTTCTCCCTGACGACACAGTGTCATCCGACAATCGCTTGTCTCCTTGCCATGCCAATCTCTTAATGCCAATATGTGGTAAGTTGTAGAATCAGATCTACTTTGGAAACACATCTAAACTAATAGATTTAAACCCCACTTGTTAAAAATCAATTCAAAACAATAATAATTAAATATCTGTTATTCTGTTAAAGACAATTTTTTTCTGTTTTTCAATTTATTCGTATTCCTTTTCTCCTCACTTCTTTTCTTTTGGTAAGTTATGGAATGACTCTTATCGGTCCAGACTGTTCAAGCCGACATCTAGAAAAGTTACCGGTGCACCCCCTATATTGAATAATGTTACGTTTGTTTTTCTGTAAAGCATTGATCAGAACAATTAAGTGCAATCAATCACTCATTTTCTGGGTAGCCTATTTTAAAAAGTTTCATCAATAATATAATTAATCTTATTAATTACTGCTAGCCTATTTTACAAAGTTTCGTCAATAATGTAGTTATTCTTATTAATTACTGGTAGCCTATTTTACAAAGTTTCGTCAATAATGTAATTATTCTTATTAATTACTGGTAGCCTATTTTACAAGTAATTAATAAGATTAATTACATTATTGATGAAACTTTTTAAAATAGGCTACCAGTAATTAATAAGATTAACTACATTACTGACGAAACTTTATTTACGTTTGTGTGTGTGTGTGTGTAACTCAAACATTATTAGAAATTTTAGAACCCACAAGCAACTTGGGGCATGAATATTTTGGAAAGATGTGTTTAAACGTCTGTAATTTTGGTGTTAAGTAGTTCATTGTTCTCTCCATTACCAATTATAAGCGTTTCTAATTTGATTCTTTGTTGTTCAGAACTATCCCTAAACTGGATTTCTAGCATTATAAGCCCTCAGGCTGACTCCTAAGCCACCAAGGGCATATTTGGCTTTATCACAAATTGTAATCTTATTATCAAGGCTTTAGAAAGTTACATGATCTACAGAGAAATTAATGTTAGAATGATCTCATTTAGGACTAATTTCTTTGTAGATATAAAAACATATAGTTATTCCAGTATTACTCGTTACACGCTTCAGTATACGAGCCATTTTCAGTTAATGCGTTCTTTCTCTACCAGGGGATATATTGCCAGTAATCAGTATCTATGGGGTGTGAGAGAGACTAAAAACTATCTGGAACAAACCTTATGGAGAGATTTATATGATTTGAATCGGTTTAATAAATAATACAAAAACATTATCTTTTGATATTGTGTAATACTCTAACATGAGTAAAGATCGTTCTGACAACTTGTTATATAACACTAATAAAGTGTTCTAACATAAGTAATGATCGTTCCGACAACTTGTTATATAACACTAATAAAGTGTTCTAACATAAGTAATGATCGTTCCGACAACTTGTTATATAACACTAATAAAGTGTTCTAACATAAGTAAT
>NW_013682452.1:0-2697 GCF_000517525.1 Limulus polyphemus | reverse complement strand
CAAGTGAATCTATTGACTAGTAGATGTTTTAAGTACAAGCACAGACCTGTACTAATTGTACTACATAAATACAGACCTGTACTGACTGTAATGTATAAATACAGACCTGTTCTAACTCTACTCTACAGGTGCAGACCTGTACTAACCGTACTGTATAAATACAGACTTTTACTAACTCTACTGTACAGGTACAGACCTGTACTAACCGTACATTAGATGTACAGACCTTTACTAACTCTACTGTATATGTACAGACCTGTACTAACCGTACTGTATAAATACTGACGTGTACTAACTCTACTGTATGAATACAGACCTGTACTAATCGTACTGTATAAATACAGACCTGTACTAACTCTACTGTATAAATACAGACCTGTACTAACCCTACTGTATAAATACAGACCTGTACTAACCGTACTGTATAAATACAGACGTGTACCAACTCTACTGTATAAATACAGACCTGTACTAACCGTACTGTATAAATACAGACCTGTACTAACTCTACTGTATAAATACAGACCTGTACTAACCGTACTGTACAATATTCTCAGAACTTTTATGTTACAAATGAAGTTATTAAATTTAGTTTTTAATGTCCAACGTTAGTTCTGGGGATAAAAGACTGGTCTGTTTTAATCGTTTATTACTGGGGTGGGCGTGGCCCAGTGGATAGCGTTTTAGGCTGGTAGTCGTAGAGATCAGAGGTGAAGACAGGATGCCACTGAACGTACTCTGCTCCGCACTTACATCTGTGGGTGTGTTATAAAAGTGACTATCAGTGTATTTATTGCGTTCAAAGAGTCATACAAAAAGCCATCTTTGTGTGTAAAGTTGCGGTTGAAACTTCTACAATTTCGTTTATTCGTTCATCAGATTTTAAAGCCTCTTAACTAGCCTGTCGTTCATCAGATTTTAAAGCCTCTTAACTAGCCTGTCGTTCGTCAGATTTTAAAGCCTCTTAACTAGCCTGTCGTTCGTGAGGATTTTAAAGCCTCTTAACTAGCCTGTTCTTGAAAATATGTTCTCTTCATAGTTGTCGTGTTTGTGAAAGTCGGTGCAAAACAACAACAAAAACTTTACATAAGAAATGAAACAATCGTATTTTTTTATACTCGCGGATCGATCAGTTTCAGAGAGAACAGATAACAAAAGAAATAAAGGTTTAGCAGTCCTCGTGCTTGTTAAGCCGTGAAATTCGAACAGCTGTTAGGTCGCGTGTCAGTCACATGTCGTTATCTTTCTTTAACATCTACAACATTCGACTTACGTAAGTATGCTGGTAAACTTAACCGACCGCCATGGTCGTAGCTTTCGATAATCGAACAGCAAGCAGAGCAGACGAACTATCCGTCTTTATTGCCTCAAGCTAATATTTTAAAATGGACGTCTCTAGATTAGTTCGGGTTTCTAAACATTACAGACAAGAAAGTTTCCTTAACACGATTTTATTACAACAACAAACTTTCTCCAAGGTGTTATAACCTACGAACCAAACTGTGTTTTCAGTTGAAGGTGTCTGATTAACTGTCTGTCAGTCGCAGATCAATTTAAAGGTGTTTTGCTTTAGGTTATGACTTATGGATTGTGTAGCTTTCGATCGATGACGTAGAAGCCAGAGCATAAGGACGCTTTCACTGCGGTGGTTCAACTTTTATCATCGTTATTTATCATCCGATTGTTGACCATATTCTATGGTCAGTTGCTATAGGATTGATCACTTGACAACATGCTTTTTCACTTTGTTAAAATACGGCTAGTTTGAGTCTTGTAGATGTGGTAAAGATAACAGTTTAAGTTTGTTTGTTAAATAATGCTACCATTAAAAACAAACAAGGAATATGACACGCGTATATTTAAAAGCGCTTTTAGTATCTGCGGATGAAACTAAGAGAAAGTTTTAATTTTTAAAATTAAGGAGGTTTTTGTCGTACAAAAGAAAACCTGACTTTTTTTTAGTCTTTTAAATTACTTATTCACGTTACAAAATACCCCTCTTTTACCTTCTAGAATTTGTTTGTTTGATGTCAATAGAAACCCAGCTTTTAGCGTTATAAGCCCTCAGACTTTGTGTTGAAGTACAGTATCTTCCGTTTTTATTTCCCCTGCTTCACATCCCCCTCACCCCCGGTAGAAAGGTCTGGATTCAACACTGAGGTAGCTTCCAGATATTCGAGGTTGTGAGACTGATATTTATGATTTGTGTTGCTGAGATCCTCATCTAAATGGATCAACGATTTGAATTGCTGAGATCCTCGCTTAATGGATCAACGATTTGAATTGCTAAGATCCTCATCTAAATGGATCAACGATTTGAATTGCTGAGATCCTCATCTAAATGGATCAACGATTTGAATTGCTGAGATCCTCGCTTAATGGATCAACGATTTGAATTGCTGAGATCCTCATCTAAATGAATCAACAATTTGAATTGCTGAGATACTCGCTTAATGGATCAACGATTTGAATTGCTGAGATCCTCATCTAAATGAATCAACAATTTGAATTGCTGAGATACTCGCTTAATGGATCAACGATTTGAATTGCTGAGATCCTCATCTAAATGAATCAACAATTTGAATTGCTGAGATACTCGCTTAATGGATCAACGATTTGAATTGCTGAGATCCTCATCTAAATGGATCAACGATTTGAATTGCTGAGATCCTCATCTAAATGGATCAACGATTTGAA
>NW_013682451.1:2254-3699 GCF_000517525.1 Limulus polyphemus | reverse complement strand
TAGAAGAGATGCTAGTAGTGAACCTTATCCAAGACTCCTTTTGGCTTTGACGTCGAACCTGCCGAGCATGGGCATGGGCCCGCTGATAAACAATGCAGTTAGAAAGAGTGGGATTCCATCGAAAGGTATCTCAGGCCCGTTTTTGAGCCTTCCGTGCCTCCTGGCAGGCAGGACTCCACCATGGACGAGCATACCGTGGAAAACTTGTCGAGGTCTTAGGAATAGAATAAACAGCCGCCTGGACAATACAGTCAGTCACTGCCACCACACAATCGTCTACTGATGGTAGACAGACGAAGGCAGGATCAAGTTCAGAGAGAGAGGTGAAAGATGGCCAGCTTCCACCATGGCACTCGGGTCGGGTGGCATCGACCATGGCCAACCTCTCTCAGTATGATGGGAAAATGATCACTGCCCCAAGGATCGCTGTCGACCATCCAAGAAAAACGAGTGAAAAGTGTAGGGGAGCAAATTGAGAGACCAATGGCAGTAAAAGACTGACTAGGTGCATGAAAGTAAGTGTATGTTCCAGTATTGAAGAGAGAGAGGTTGTGATCTGGGAGCATGCGGTCTATGAAACGACCCCTCCCATCAATATCAGCACCACCCCAGAGGGGGTTGTGTCCATTTAAGTCTCCCAAAAGTAAAAAGGGAGGTGGCAACTGGTCAACGAGAGCATCAAGGTACAATTGATTATAAGTCTCCCCAGGAGACAGGAAGAGAGAACAAACAGTGGTGGCACAACCCAAGGAAACACGTATGGCTACAGCCTCCAAGGGTGTATCGAGGGACACGGATAAGGAGGGCACATGCTGGTCAACCAACAGTGCCACCCCTCCGTGTACCCGCCCATCACACAACCTGTCATTCCGGTACAAGGAAAACTGCCGAAGGGTGACTGTATCTGCAGGTTTCAGAAATGTTTCCTATAACGAGAGACATGCTGGATGATAGGAGTCAATTGAGGCCTTAATGTCATCGAGATTCGAACGAAAACCTCGACAGTTCCACTGTATCAAAGTGGCCATTTTTATGTATGTTTAGGAGAAGAGGGTGGAGAACCCTTCGGTTTACGACCACGCCGTTTTTCTTTACTAGATGGAGGTCAATCGACCTTCATGGATCCTGCCCTTGAACGAGCGGGCAGATCTCTGTCAGAGTGAGAATCCAATGACTGAGGACGTGATCGAATAATTGTCCTGCATTTAGGGGCCAAAGAAGGACCCGCACGGACACCAGAAGCTGGTGCCCGAGGAGGTTGACCCAGGCAGTCACTGGAAGGAACAGTGGGACAGAGATTGGAGTAGATGTAGACTGATCAACTTTATTATCCATGGAGGGCAGAAGACCCTGCACATGGCGTGAAAAAGACTCAGATGGAGGCACGGAAAGGTCCGTCTGCACTCCCACTGTAGCAGTGGAGCGTAGTGCAGAGGCATATGTCT
>NW_013682451.1:0-1254 GCF_000517525.1 Limulus polyphemus | reverse complement strand
TGATTTCTCTAATAATTATGGGTTTAGTACTGCACAATTTCGTACCTTTTTGATTCAATAATAAGTATTTTATTAATGCCTCATAATGGTTTTGTTTTACAATAATTTCCTCCTTTGTATTTAAATTCTGTACCGAGAATTCAGTTAATTCTGTATACAGATCTATTAATTATGCTATACTGTCTTATTTTATTTTGATTTATCATGCAACTCTTAAGAATTATTCAGTTTCTTTTTTATGCAGTTTTCGAGAGTTCTATGTGTTATATTCAAAAAAGAATTATTATTTGTAATTATGTGGATACCCCCTCTTCGAGGTAGAATTAATAAAGATAAAAAAAACCGGTTCTCGTCTGAAACCCGAAGCTAAGCAACGTTAGGCGCAATTAATACTTGGGAAGGTCACCACCTGGGAATGCCGAGTGATGGTGACATTTTTTTTCTTTTCTTCTACCTTATTTTTAATTTCTGAATTAGTAGGTCTCACTACCATATCAGGTTCTGGTAGGAGAGATGAAGAAACAAAAATCCTTCCCTATCCAACCTTAAGGTGGTGAGCTCAAGTTGAAGATTCTTAATAATAGTTAATCTCTATGATCGAGTTTTTTGTGGAAGACACTTTTATTCTGTGGAAACTAATTTTTCAGGTAATGAACGAAAATCAATAAGTAAGTTCGTTATTTACACACACTTCCCAAAAATATATTCTTGATCAGAGGCTTTAGCAAAAATGGAATCCTAATTGTTATTTCCATCTGCGATCGCCAAAAGAAGTAGTGCTCTCTAAGCAGGTGGCGTGGGCCGCGTTCCCTTTCACTTGTAACCAAACCCTCCCATTCAACGTTGGTTGGATGGTTTGGTGCTTTATGGCGCAAAGCAGCAAGGCTGTCTGCGCCAAACAACTGGGAAAAACAATGAAAGTAAATTAAAGTAAAATGTTAAAATACAGCGAGTTAAAAACAATACATGTCGGTAAAATATTTATATAGAATTAAAAAGACGAATAGTGTGTAAAAAATTTAAAATACAATCTAATCGGCCAGTGTCACCATTACCAATGACACTGTCCAGCGTCAAGGGTAATCTTTTATATAAAATGTGTCTAAAATAGTGCCGCCGCTCACGGTCGTAATGACGCCACGACAGTAAAACGTGGGCTATTGTGACTTGACTATCACAATGGCTACACATCCGTGGGTCAGTACATGATAAAAGAAAACGATGGTTTAAAAAACTATGACCAATCCGTAGCTT
>NW_013682450.1:0-2701 GCF_000517525.1 Limulus polyphemus | reverse complement strand
CAGATGTTTAAATCTAATCTGGTGCATTATTTGGGATGTTTAAATCTAATCTGGTGCACTATTTCAGGTGTTTAAATATAATCTGGTGCAGTATTTCAGATGTTTAAATCTAATCTGGTGCAGTATTTCAGATGTTTATATCTAATCTGGTGCAGTATTTGGGATGTTTAAATCTAATCTGGTGCAGTATTTCAGATGTTTAAATTTAATGTGGTGCACTATTTGGGATGTTTAAATCTAATCTGGTGCACTATTTGGGATGTTTAAATCTAATCTGGTGCAGTATTTCAGATGTTTAAATCTAATCTGGTGCATTATTTGGGATGTTTAAATCTAATCTGGTGCAGTATTTCAGGTGTTTAAATCTAATCTGGTGCACTATTTCAGGTGTTTAAATATAATCTGGTGCAGTATTTCAGATGTTTATATCTAATCTGGTGCAGTATTTGGGATGTTTAAATCTAATCTGGTGCACTATTTGGGATGTTTAAATCTAATCTGGTGCAGTATTTGGGATGTGTAAATCTAATCTGGTGCACTATTTGGGATGTTTAAATCTAATCTGGTGCAGTATTTGGGATGTGTAAATCTAATCTGGTGCAGTATTTCAGATGTTTAAATCTAATCTGGTGCACTATTTCAGATGTTTAAATCTAATCTGGCACACTTATTTCAGCTATATAGACATAATCTACATTATGCTTTCTGATGTGAAAATAAAATGTAGGCCAATAATTTAGGCATAAGATGGAACACTATATCGGATGTAGAATGTGGTGCAATGTTAAACATGATTAGGTAGAACACGGTGTAAACTTTATGTATTCATGTTATCATATAAAAATAATATTACCTTTCTCTCGAATATTCTACCAGGTTTCCCGACAGAGAAGAATACGCAGGGAATGAGGCCAAACTCAACCGAGAAATACGTCTCTCAGCACCTCCATTTCCCCCAAAACAAACAAGTATTATCTTAACGTACAGAGGAACACATTCTTATAAAGTGTGACAACATGGAATTTTTTGTTAATAACACCAACATCAGTTTATTCTACTTTTATGAGAACGCAGTTGACTATAACTTAACGGAAATATTGAATAACCTGACGACCCCAAACGAATCCCAAACGGTGGACTCAACAGAAACAGAAAACACCGTCTGGAACGGGTCGCCTTACCCTAGTGGTTATTCGTTTCTTCATATCATACTTACTGCTTTATTCGTCACGTGCATTATGGTTGTCATTGTCGTTGGAAACATGCTTGTTTGCATAGCAATCGCTACAGAGAAGACGTTAAAAACCATACAGAACTGGTTCATAGCTTCCCTGGCGGTTTCCGATTTTTTGGTTGGATTAATTATCATGCCATTTTCTCTCGCCAACGAGCTCATGGGATACTGGATATTCGGTACGGTTTGGTGCGACATTCACGCTGCTCTGGATGTTCTTCTATGCACAGCATCAATAAACAACTTGTGTCTGATTAGTCTCGACAGATACTGGTCCGTGACCCACGCCGTGGAGTATCTCAAGAAACGAACCCCTTCTAGAGCCATGGGAATGATTTGTTTCGTCTGGCTTCTGTCGGCATTAATATCGCTACCCCCACTCGTGGGCTGGAAGAAACCAGACGAACCGTCCATTTATCCGGTGTGTAACGTCAGTGAGGATATTGGGTATGTCTTGTATTCGGCCCTCGGATCGTTTTATGTTCCCGCTATCGTTATGGTCTTTGTCTACATTCGGATATTTATTGCAGCAAGGTCTCGAGCGAGAAGGCACGTGAAGAAGAAACAGCAACCGCTCGAGTTGACTACTGGCCCTGGTAGAGATAAGTCTACAACCACAACCGCGACAACAACATGCACTAGCCTCAGTCAGCCTAGTCCTCCTGATAAGGGGAGTCTCGAATTTAAGGTGAATGGTAGTGGCAGTTATCACGTGAAACCGACTTCCCGCTTAACATCGACACCGCAAATTATAATTGAGACATCGGCAGAAGCTTACGGCGAGTCTGACGTGGAAGCATCGGAACAGCTAAGAGAGGAATGTACACCTAAAGTCTACGAAACGAGTAGCTTGGAGAATAAAAGCTCTTCGAGAAATAATGGTAATACCCACGCCAAAGTCAACACTAGCGAAACAAGCCCCTCCCAGCCAGAATCGACAATAAAATCCTCACTTTTGAGCGCTCCCAGACTGATAAGAAGTTTTGGATCGACACTTTCTTTAGCAAACTTCGACAGGGAGGAAGATTCCTATGATGCAGAAAGTGGTTTGAAGAAAGGGAAGGGGAAGAAAGTAACCTACCTACACCAACCGTTGTCACGGTCCCACACAGCTTCTGACACGGAGAGACAGAAACGAAAAATTGCCAAAGCGAGAGAACGCCGTGCTACTCTGATCTTAGGCATAATTATGACTTCTTTCATATTGGCATGGTTACCGTTTTTCCTTATTTACGTTTTAGCCGCGATTTGTAACAGCTGTCATATCGAGAACACGTGGTTTGCCGTGGCGTTTTGGCTAGGATACTGCAACTCTGCCTTAAACCCTATCATTTACACCATTTTTAACAGGGACTTTCGAAAAGCGTTTCGTAAGATTCTCTTTAAATAGTTAAACGCAGAATCAAATCACTGCTGGGAAACATACTGTTACCAAAAGTCTTCCAATCTAGCAAGAAGAAATGATTT
>NW_013682449.1:1773-3555 GCF_000517525.1 Limulus polyphemus | reverse complement strand
TTTGTATACCTGTTGGGTGTATATGTTACCGTGTACCTGTATGCAACTGTTGACAATGGTTTTACTGTAGGACTTTGTATACCTGTTGGGTGTATATGTTACCGTGTACCTGTATGTAACTGTTGACAATGGTTTTACTGTAGGACTTTGTATACCTGTTGGGTGTATGTGTTACCGTGTTGTTCTATGTAACTGTTGGCAATGGTTTTACTGTAGGACTTTGTATACCTGTTGGGTGAATGTGTTACCGTGTACATCTATGTAACTGTTGACAATGGTTTTACTGTAGGACTTTGTATACCTGTTGGGTGTATGTGTTACTGTGTACATCTATGTAACTGTTGGCAATGGTTTTACTGTAGGACTTTGTATACCTGTTGGGTGAATGTGTTACCGTGTACATCTATGTAACTGTTGGCAATGGTTTTACTGTGGGACTTTGTATACCTGTTGGGTGTATGTGTTATCGTGTTTTTCTATGTAACTGTTGGCAATGGTTTTACTGTAGGACTTTGTATACCTGTTGGATGTGCTCATAAGATAATTCTTCTGTGTGTTCTGCTGGAAGGGCTCTGAACATGATTTTATTTTGTGTGTATGTTTTATTTTGCCCGTTAGAAAAAATTACTACTTGGCTGTTTTTCTGTGAAGTGTAGCCTGTGAAAAAAACTTACTATCGGAAACTTTTTATTGTTTGTGGTAAAAGTATTTACTGGGTAACATTGTATTGTGTGTTTGGTAAAAGTATTTACTGGGTAACATTGTATTGTGTGTTTGGTAAAAGTATTTACTGGGTAACATTGTATTGTGTGTTTGGTAAAAGTATTTACTGGGTAACACTGTATTGTGTGTGGTAAAAGTATTTACTGGGTAACATTGTATTGTGTGTGGTAAAAGTATTTACTGGGTAACAGTGTATTGTGTGTGGTAAAAGTACTTACTGGGTAACATTGTATTGTGTGTGGTAAAAGTATTTACTGGGTAACAGTGTATTGTGTGTGGTAAAAGTATTTACTGGGTAACATTGTAATGTGTGTGGTAAAAGTATTTACTGGGTAACACTGTATTGTGTGTGGTAAAAGTATTTACTAGGTAACATTGTATTGTGTGTGGTAAAAGTATTTACTGGGTAACATTGTATTGTGTGTGGTGAAATTTTTTACTGGGTTATCAATGAACTTCTAACCCACTGAATCCCCACAAATAAGTAAATTCTAACCCACTGAGTCCCCACAAATAATTAACTTTGAAGATAATTATTATTAATACATCAAATCACTGTTATTGGTAATTTTCTAGCTTACGGTTTTGAACAGATGTGAAATATTACAGTTACTGAAGGAGTGGTAATAATTGGTTAACATATTGTGGGGTAGTTGAAGTCCTCTTATACACTAAACTGATCTAAACGTTCCTCTACGTACATGTGTGTGTAAGATCATTAGTATTTATAAAAACACGTGGTGATAACATATAGTGGGGTAGTTGAAGTCCTCTTATACACTAAACTGATCTAAACGTTCCTGTACATGTGTGTGTAAGATCATTAGTATTGTTGCGTCAGCGAGTCACATGACTACTGTGACGCAACGTTTCTAGAACTATCATGTACTTTGGCGAATGCTCTAGTATTTACTAGATAGGGTAGGCTGGTATATATAAGAGGGGGAAACGTGACGCGGGAAGGTAATGTAATATGTCTGTGTAGATAGTGAGTAATTGATCTGCAGTCAGAAGTATTATCGAGCACATTCGTTGTTATAGCGTTTGGTTAGCGCGATT
>NW_013682449.1:0-919 GCF_000517525.1 Limulus polyphemus | reverse complement strand
TATAACGGCTGAAAGGGCGAGCATGTTTGGTGGGACGGGGATTCGAACCCGCGACCCTCAGATTGCGAGTCGAGTGCCCTAACCACCTGGCCATGCCGGGCCTTACGTTGCTCTATATGATAATTGATAAACTGAATGTTTAATGTGTTGGTTCAATTTGTTGTGAGGATGTGGGTGAGGAGTTTTCCTCTAAAGAATACTTCGTTTCAACAAATAAGTCATTTTACTGCACCACAAGCAACAAGTACATCGTTTAAAAGTATACTTACAGAAAAAAAGATATATCTGTACATTAAATATAAACTGGTCACTGTTAACCAAAAGAGGGCCCATAAACCTTGATCCCACCCAATATTCACCTAACCCACCCAAATATGTGCACAAAAACATAGAAAAAGAACAAACATTACACACGATAAAGTCAATGAAACGATATGTCACTTTAAGAAGGCTTAAGACTGAGAGCCCTTTAGAGGTGTACAAGGTCAGACAAAGTAAATATTTAGAAAGACTTTTTTCAAGACTGCACTTGAAACTTTGAGAAACTAGGGGAAACCCCTTGGTTACCTTGACCTTTCTCGATATGTTAATTTTAACTTTTTTAAACTAACCTAAGAGTAAATTTAAATAGATTAAAAACAAGAATTTAGTCAAAATGGTTTAAATAAACAAACTCACTAATTTGGTAGGGGGCATCGCACAAGATAGAGTTGTTAAACTCCACGTGTATAAAATCTTATGACAGAAACACTTATTAGTTTGGTCTTAAACTAAACTATGAACAATTTAAATAAAGAAATCTGTCCAATTTTTCACAAACAAACACTACCTTTTGAATAACATATTTTACCATTAGGCCTTAATTACCCGATATCATTGGTCAACATCAGTTTGATTTAATACGAGCTAAAAATTAAAC
>NW_013682448.1:2335-3576 GCF_000517525.1 Limulus polyphemus | reverse complement strand
TTTATAATTACATAACAAAGCCAGGTATTTTGTTGAGTATGTCTACCAGACAGATAAACAAGCCACTTAATGCATCTGTTCAAGCCACAAATCACATAGTGATACGACAAACCAACCATGAAGACTAAGGAGTTTTCCAAACAAGTTGGAAATAAAGTGGTAGAAAAGCACAGATCAGGAGAAGTTTATAACAATATTTCAAAGTTGCTGATTACCCCTTTGAGTACGGTGAAGTCTATCATTAAGAAGTGTAATATGCTTCATACCAATCAGTCACTACCCAGATCAGGCCGCTCTTCGAAACTGAGCAGCCGGGCAAGCAAGAAACTGGTTAAAGCTGCCACTCTAAAGCGAACGGTGACTTTGAAATATTTACAAAGTTCTGTGTTTGAGATGGGAGTCAGTGTTCATACTTCAACAATATCCTGGTCCCTATACAATGCTGGCCTGTATGGGCGAGTGGCGAGAAAGAAGCCATTACTGAATAAGAATAACCTTAAAGCATGTATGAAGTTTGCGACAAAGCATGTAAATGATACTGCAGACATGTGGCAGAAGAGTTTTGTGGTCAAACGAGACAAAAACTGAGCTCTTTAGTTTAAATTCAAAACATTATGTCCGGCGCAAATCCAACACAGCACAACCCAGTCAACACCATCCCAACTGTCAAGCATGATGGTGGCAGCATCATGTTATGGGGATGCTTCTCATCAGCAGGGGCTGGGAAGATTGTCAGGATTCAGGGGAAGATGGATGGTGCAAAGTACAGGCGAATCCTAGAGGAAAACCTACTTGAGTCAGCCAAGAATCTAAAACTGGGTCGAAAATTCATATTTCAGCAGGACAATGACCCGAAGCACATTTGAGTGGTTTCAAAAGGAGAAAGTGAATGTCCTGGAGTGGTCAAGTCAAAGTCCTAACTTGAATCCAATGGAGACTTGAAGATTCTACGATCCCCAACAAACTTGCCAGGAAGAATTTGTAAAAATTACATCATCCCATTGTGAAAAGCTGCTCGAGACCTATCATAAAAGACTCACAGCTGTAGTTGCTGCCAAAGATGCTTCCACCAAGTAGTGATTTAGGGGGCTGAATACTTGTGCAATCAGCAAATGTCAATTTATATAGTTATTTGCAGGTTTTACTGACATTCAACCTCCTTCACACATAACAGTGTTAAGTTTGATCATTAGTTTTGAATAAAAACAAGTTCATAAAAAAAAAATTGTTTGCATTATTTG
>NW_013682448.1:0-1460 GCF_000517525.1 Limulus polyphemus | reverse complement strand
CATGTTTGTTTAAATACCGGGCCTCAACATGGTTTATCCTGTCATGTTTGTTTAAATACCGGGCCTCATCTGATGCTAAGATGTGGTTGTTGAAACAAACTGTTGCCTTTTTACGTCACAATAAGATTATAACTTAGCATTATTTACTGAACCATTACGGACATCCAACAATGTCTTGTGTGCTACATCCAAAGAGGCTGGGTAGATGTGTAAGACAACCATCAGTCCAGCTGGGTGGATCTGTAAGACAACCATCACTCCAGCTGGGTGGATCTGTAAGACAACCATCACTCCAACTGGGTGGATCTGTAAGACAACCATCTTACATGCAAAGATGAAATTAAAAAAGTTCACGAGGTTAGTTTTCTTCTTATATCTTAGAAAATCACGGAAGTTTCTAATGTTTAACAGTAGATGTCGCCTGTGCAGACTAAACACATATGTAATCGATATAAAACTGTCTTAAAAAATTACAACCACAGGTTTCCATATTTACGTTAATGAAAAACACCGTTACTATAGAAACAACGCCATGTCAGAAAGTAAACGTAAATGTCAGTTGCCTATGACTTAGTTTGTATGCCAGAAAGTTGTCATAGATGCCATATGTAGGAGTAAGAAGAGAAACCAAAGGTTTTTGGTAAGAATTTTAAATCTTGCTCACTGTGGCTTCATTTACGCAAATAAGAAAACTAAAGAGCTGAGAGTCTTAAGCCTATCTCGTATGCAAAAAACCTAAATAACCACGTTTTAAGAGAAGGCGTACCGCACTTTCAACTGAGCGGTTATTGTTCTTTGTCTGAAACTTTGTTGTTTATCTGAGGTCGCGTGCATTCTTAGTATTTTAAAATAATATATCATCTTCTGTCACAAACATAGAATAGATTCAAAGTCGACGAAAGAAAATATAATGCACAGTCCGCCAGAATGAAGAGATAAAAGTCGTATGGAATACTTACTGTTTGTGATACAATATGTTTTTTTCTGTACATCGTCATCTTTCTTTCTCCACTCTTCTCTGAAAAACAATATTAAACTTTTTTAACCGAAGAGAAAATTCGGAAATGACAAGATTGTTTATAACGTTACGTTTGGACATCTTGTTTTGTTTTCTGGTAACAGAAAAACTTTTTAAAAGTATATAACAAATATCATCAAAGCTGGTCAACAAAAAGTACATATATTGTATTTGTAACAGATATCATAAATCATCAAAGCTGGTCAACAAAAAGTATATATATATTGTATTTGTAACAAATATCATAAATCATCAAAGCTGGTCAACAAAAAGTACATATATTGTATTTGTAACAAATATCATAAATCATCAAAGCTGGTCAACAAAAAGTACATATATTGTATTTGTAACAAATATCATAAATCATCAAAGCTGGTCAATAAAAAGTACATATATTGTATTTGTAACAAATATCATAAATCATCAAAGCTGGTCAACAAAA
>NW_013682447.1:0-2703 GCF_000517525.1 Limulus polyphemus | reverse complement strand
CAGGAATGTTACCAGAGTGATAACCATGACTATATTACACTGCAGGAACGTTACCAGAGTGATTACCATGACTATATTACACTGCAGGAATGTTACCAGAGTGATAACCATGACTATATTACACTGCAGGAATGTTACCAGAGTGATAACCATGACTATATTACACTGCAGGAACGTTACCAGAAAGTTAGAAAACAGATGAATTATTCTACATCAAGAGAGAGGTCAGGTCAGGAACAGTATATTTCACAGAAACGTTTATAACCATGACTATATTACACTGCAGGAATGTTACCAGAGTGATAACCATGACTATATTACACTGCAGGAACGTTACCAGAGTGATAACCATGACTATTTTACACTGCAGGAACGTTACCAGAGTGATAACCATGACTATATTACACTACAGGAATGTTACCAGAGTGATAACCATGACTATACTACACTACAGGAATGTTACCAGAGTGATAACCATGACTATATTACACTGCAGGAACGTTACCAGAGTGATAACCATGACTATATTACACTTGTATTAGTGACATTTTTTGTTTTATAATGAAATTATTCCGTTTTTGTGTATTAGTGATATATTTTTATCTTATAATAAAATTTTTCAATCTTTTTAAGGATCAAAGTTCGTGTTCTGTTCTTACATTTTCACAGTTGAAGGTCCATTAACAGTGTATTCATTTTCCTGTTAGTAGCTGGTTTTCTAAGTTTTAATAGCAAGAGATTATAGCATTGTAAGTTTGACTGGTGCTAGAACCTCTTGCTATTAATCTAAGAAAATCAACTTTTAACCAGAAGATGAGTATATTTTCCAATCTGTATCTTTTGTAACATGGATGTATTACTAATTAAATGGTAGTATTTATTGTAAAGATTTAAAGTTGGGCTTTCTACTGACATCAGTTAATTTATTCTCTTGTGAGGGTAGAATAAGGTGTACATGTTTGACAAGGTGATTAAACCAAATGCCACACAAGAAAAGGTTTACAATGAAGCAGCGAAGCCCATTGTTTCAGGTAAGCCTATTCAACCTCAACTCTTTCACATAGAAATTGCTTTTTCCATTATTTGTGTAGATTAGTTGTATCTACACGTGTCTTTCACACGTGTATAACGTTTTCTCTGGCAAGGTAAAAGTGCTTTGTTTAAAGATAAACGAATGATTACCGTAAAATTGGTTTATCTAAAGTGTTTTAGTTATGATGCAGACTTGTATTAAAAACTTTTAAGAGTAAATATGAAATGGCCAAATAATTAAATGTATTAAGCTTCTCTTAATGTTATCTTACTTTAATAAAAAGCAATAATTTTTCTTGTTTCTAGACCTATAAAATGGAAAAAAATTATCTTTCTGTTAAGACAAAGTTTTTAATGTGTACTTGCAAAAACAGATTTTATTTTTGAATGAAGTACATTTGAACACAGTAACAAAGTGTTTAGTATTGTACCTGTACAAAAATATTTGGTGAAATATACTGTTCCTGACCTGACCTCTCATTCATCTGTTTTCTAACTTTCTGGTAATGTTCCTGCAGTGTAATATAGTCATGGTTATAAACGTTTCTGTGAAATATACTGTTCCTGACCTGACCTCTCTCTTGATGTAGAATAATTCATCTGTTTTCTAACTTTCTGGTAATGTTTCTGCTATTAGTGATATATTTTTGTTTTATTATGAAATTATTCTGTTTTTGTGTATTAGTGATATTTTTTGTTTTATTATGAAATTATTCTGTTTTTGTGTTTAACTGAAGAGTGAGGACCACTGGATAAGTTGAATGTAATAGCTGTTTAACTGAAGAGTGAGGACCACTGCATAATTTGAATCTATTAGGTGTTTAACTGTGGTGACATCTTGTGCCATGGGAATAAAGGTGTTTTCATAAACTGAGGTAAACTAGTGAGAATCAGTGATAATAAAACAAACTTTAAGACATGGGGACCTTTTTCGTTCATTGTATATAGAATATAAATGATAAATTCAAGAGCACAGAAGAGTAATTTTTTGTTTTATAATAAAATTATTCTGTTTTTGTGGCTGTGAAATACAAGTTATCCAGTGGTCCTCACTCTTCAGTTAAACAGCTGTGAAATACAAGTTATCCGGTGGTCCTCACTCTTCAGTTAAACAGCTGTGAAATACAAGTTATCCAGTGGTCCTCACTCTTCAGTTAAACAGCTGTGAGATTCAAGTTATTCAGTGGTCCTCACTCTTCAGTTAAACAGCTGTGAGATTCAAGTTATCCAGTGGTCCTCACTCTTAGTTAAACAGCTGTGAGATTAAAGTTATCCACTTGTTCTCACTCTTCAGTTAAACAGCTGTGAGATTAAAGTTATCCAGTGGTCCTCACTCTTCAGTTAAACAGATGTGAGATTCAAGTTATCCAGTGGTCCTCACTCTTCAGTTAAACAGCTGTGAGATACAAGTTATTCAGTGGTCCTCACTCTTCAGTTAAACAGATATCAGATTCAAGTTATCCAGTGGTCCTCACTCTTCAATGAGATTCATGTTATCCAGTGGTCCTCACTCTTCAATTAAACAGCTGTGAGATTCAAGTTATTCAGTGGTCCTCACTCTTCAGTTAAACAGCTCTGAGATTCAAGAATCTCACAGTTGTTTAACTGAAGAGTGAGGACCACTGGATAACAAGTTATCCAGTGGTCCTCACTCTTCAGTTAAACAACTGT
>NW_013682446.1:0-2704 GCF_000517525.1 Limulus polyphemus | reverse complement strand
GCTTCTACACAGTAAGATGGCTAATTCTAACTGCCCTCTGTTTCACTACAGTACTTCTACACAATAAAACAGCTGATTATACCTGTTTTTTGTTTTATTATAGTACTTCTTCAGAATAAGACTGGTGACTGTGTATGGCATCTATTTCATTATAGTACTTCTGAACATTAAGACAGTAGGCTCTTCCTACCTCCCCTTTCATTACGTAATAATCTTTTTAAAAATGAGATGTCTGGAAAATTTAGAGATAGGTCTTCCACCAATGACATACTTCTCTTCTCACTCTACTTTGCGTGCAAGATGCTGTTTCCTGTTGTTAAAACTTTTATCTATCACCAGGTGGGAGGGTTGAAGTAGAAAGTAGCATAAAATAAAATGAAAGGTACGAGCTTGTATAAATTATATGTTACTTTAAATGTGCAGTCTTCTTGAACATAGTCCAAGCCTTCTAGTGGTAGCCATATACTGAATATTTTTTTTACGTGTATTGTATTGCTTTGTTACCACAACTCATACAAAATAGAAGTAATTCACCACGGTAAACGTGGACAACGTTTATCGATCAGAATATATCTTTATTAAAATTTATACTGCCAATACAATACCAAAATATATTACCAAGATAACTTAAAGTTGTGAAAATATCTACAAACCACACCAATTCCTTTTTCCTTCCTGAAACTATATATCTGAACTAGCTGGGTTGGTGAGAACTGAAGCTGCTCGAATATTCACTTAACATCTAGATTTTATAATCAGATCTCAGCTTGCTTATTTTCATGTAACAATTCAATTTCACAAATATTCAAGTATTGGCTGAGAAAGTTCTGAAAGTTTCTGTTTCTGTGAAGTGTGCTGTTACGTATGGGAAAGATGTCTTTCTTTGTGACATATGAAATGCAAAAGTCAGTGAACACATGGGAAAGATATATTTTTTTCGTGACACGCAGAATACAGAATTCAGTTACCCACGAGAAAAGTGTTATCATTCAAGAAATGCAGAAGGCAATGCATATATGGTAAAGTGTATTCCTTCATGACGTGTGAAACATACAAAGCAGTGAATACAATAGAATGACATTAATGTACAGAAAATATAACTGACCATTGCCTTTCATATGTCATGAAGGAAGAAAATTTTCTTATATGTACACAGACTCCTGTATTTCATATCTCACAAAGGAAAAACCTTTCCATACTTACACTTTTTTGTAAATTTTACATGTCACAGAAGCAGTTATCAAGGCACCCATGCGCCGGAAATGACGTCATAGTTTCACAAAGTGGCATCATGACACTTCACAATGGAAGTTGTCTGCTGCCATAGAGCACGTTGCTAAGAGATGTCAAACTGTCTCAGACTTTTAAAATGTTTATAGTACATTAGTGTATCTTGAAGGTGTGGTTCACTATGCTTACAAGTCTATGATTTTACACGGTTGTTTTAAAATATGTTCTCTAATGATAAACAGTGATTATGTTGGATTTATAAAATATGAAAAAATAACTACTTGATTTATAATTGAAGGTCTTTTTTAAGATTATGATTGTCAATTCTATTTTCGGATATAAGCTATTTTCATTTGTGAAAAAAGTATTTCATGCATTGAACTAATAAGATTAAATGTTATAGCGTAAAAGAAGTTCTAATTTGTCAACAAATATTTGATATATTCATTTTGATCATCATAAACCGATATGACTTTATTCTCGTACATTTTACAACTTAGAAATAAAATATTTTACCAAAAAAGCATATGCCTGTGCATTACAAAATTGTCTAATTCTAGGCCTTTACTTTCAATGCTATTGACCTATTATTCTACCAGATTTAAGAGAGGATTGGTTGTTTGGCTGTGTGACGATCTTTCGTTCCCTTTGTATTTTTAAAAATCAAAGTTTATCAACGCCATTTCAGTTGGACCTCTAAGAGAGTATTAGTGTGACTTAGAAATCTGTGCAAGATAATCTTTGCAGACGTTTTGATTTACACATAAAAAAGTCAATTTATAAGCTGTACTCTAAAACCAAAAACTTTTATAAATTTTAATTGTATATCATGTTTTGTACTTCAAGTAAATGTTCTATAGAAAGTGGTAAGTGTTGCTATTTTAAATAATTTCTATGACATTAAAGTGTTCGGTTAAACAGTATGTCATTTATTTATCATATGAAGTTACAGCAAAATGATTTACTACAGAGTTTATTAACCAGATACTAAAATTAAAGATATGAATGAAAACTGAAAACAGAGCTACATATATAAAGGATTAAAATAAGAATATGTTTAATCCATAAATCCAAACAAGTAAAACAGCAAATTTATTTGTTAAATCATTCTGTGTTATTTAGAGATTTAAATAAGCATTCTCCTCAGGATAAATAGATGATTTATAATAATTCCAGAAATGAAGTGTTTTACATATAAAATATCAGGAAATATAAAAAATTATAAGTAAATATAAAAGCGAAACTATACTATAATATGTTAAATGTGTACTAAATCATAAAAATACAATCAGCTGTCTTGTTTAATATTTATAAAAACCAAACATTAGGTGTGATAAAAAATTTTCAGCAGTACATTAAATGTGATAGTACTGATAGTAACACTACCCAGCTCTAGACACAGGAAAAAGTATATCATGCAAGTTAAATATTGAAGTGAAAACTTTAGAACTA
This sequence comes from Limulus polyphemus, assembly GCF_000517525.1. NCBI lineage: Eukaryota > Metazoa > Arthropoda > Merostomata > Xiphosura > Limulidae > Limulus > Limulus polyphemus. Next base: position 22 of record NW_013682446.1, on the reverse strand, counting down.
ATGAATTTGTGAAGTATTTTAT
>NW_013682445.1:0-2705 GCF_000517525.1 Limulus polyphemus | reverse complement strand
TGATCATCTACCCACTAGAGGTGGTGTCAAACCAATTAGTTCAAACATATTCTAGAAAACAGAAATTCTGGACTTGAGTGATATTTTCAGAAGAAGCCCTCCAGCGGCATAGCGGTATGTCTGCGTACTTATACTGCTAGAAACTGTGTTTCGACACCCGTGGTAGGCAGAGCACAGATAGCCCTTTGTGTAGCTTTGTGTTTAATAACAAACAGCAAACAAATTCTCAGATGAAGTTCCTTTCCACGTGAATAGTATATAAGTTACACTTTATAATGGGAGATTTGTGCAGGATAATTACACAGTAAAACTGAATTTGCTAAATGGCTGACTTTTATGTAACAGATAGACAAGAGTGCTTTATGATAATAAGACAAAATTATTTACCTGCAGGATCTTTTACGCTTTAGGAGATGTAAAATATTTTAAGCCAAAGATGTTCTGGAAAATGAAAATTCAGAAAAGTTACTTATATTCTTTTATCCACCCTAAAATTCATCTACATCGCAAGCTTAGAAAAGGGCTGTATTATCAGGTATTTCTGTAATGGTGTACTACTAGGGTTGTAAAGTGTGTAGTGAAAGATACTTGCATTATAAACTCAACCCTCTAATTTACTATGCGATAGGCATACAACAGTTTCATGATAACAAGAAAACAAATTGGTGTCTCAAGAGTCATTGATCAACTAGTATAAGGGCATAAAACCTATCAGTCAGATGCGTTCTGGAAAACAAAAGTTTTAGGAAAATACTTGCACTTTTAAAATCACCATAAATTCAGCTATTTCATAGGCATACAAAATAATTTCATTCCATAAAGAAACTACGTTTAAAGAAGAATATCTTGTTGAAATTCATAAAAGTACAATAATAACACATCAGCATAAAAATGCACAAATTAAAGAATTAACAAAACATTAGAAAATTCTATTAGTTTCAATAAGCAAAGCCTGTCATTCTCAATAGATGGAAGAGAACCTTTATCAGTGTCTTGTACATTCAGGTTCAGATCCCCTGTAAGTGTAAACGTTCATTAATGGTAATAGAATGCAAAAACTAACTAGAAAAATATGACTTCCACATAGAGTTGAGTTCAAACTCTCAATACATCATGAAATAGAAATATTTCTATCGATTTTCTTGTGTTGTGTTGGTGGAATAATTTTGGCTCAGCGATGATTTATGATTGATCAAAATTTATTTATTTTTAATTAGTTGTATGAACATGTAATGTTAAAGCAAATTATTCAACTTCATTCCAACTAAAGTAGCTTTCATATTCCTTTATTCTCATTGAAGCAACCCATTTTGTTTCACCAATATAAGCATGACTGCAAAAACAAAGAATGGAATAAGCACCATAATTGTAGTGGGCTTTTATCTTATCTTTCCATTTGTTAAATGTTTTGAATACTTGTTCTCTGGCTTATAAGCTGGTTTAATATAATTCGATTTTTACCTATTTCAATTGATATCAATGAATAGTAGAATATACTTATTAAGTTATTTATTTTAATTTGTTATTTAGCAAGCATATTAATTTGTCTGATGAAACTAATTATTAGTTTGAGTTACATCTTTGGGAAAGAGCACATTTTTGAGGTAGTCCAATTCACCATAAATGCCGTTTTCATTGAAATAAATGTTCAGCATATGCCAAATAAGAGTTTTTGTTATCTTCTCATAATACGAGTATCTAAAGCTATTGTGAGGAAGTAGAATCACACTTTCAAATAGAATTCTGTGCATAATTTGACATCTGGATATTATGTAACTAAGACATAAAAAAGTAAGGTAGTCATTATGATCTAGTTCATACATGAATTTCATGTCTGAATGACTGAGGTTAATTTTATCATCAAGAAGTGAGGTATACCTATCATCAATATATCATACATACAGATCAGGATTTTCAACCAATTCACCAAATAACGTGTTTGCAAAGTTATTCATGAAGATATCACAATGAAGAGGAGACAGTGCATTAACCATGCTCAGCCTGCAACCAACAATAAAATTCATTTCAATCAATTAAAAGTCATTGCTGAACGAAAACTGATTCATCGAAGTAACACAAGAAAATGTCTGAAGCTATATTTCATTTCTGAAATGTTTTTAATCATTAATCCGATCAGTTTTAAAATGTTTTGAAAAATAGACATTCTGAAAACAATTATCTTCACTTCTGAAACCACCCTCCAGTTCACATGCATAGCAAAAGAATAACAGAGTCTATTATAATATAAAGAAAAATTACTCTCAAGGGTTGTTTACTCACTAGAAGGCATAAAACCTATCAGCTCAAACATGTTATTGCACTTCCTCCAATTTAAGTATGATACAGGTATGAGAAATGAATTCATTATAGGAATAAAAAATTTTAATTTTCCAGGACATCAAATTTGCTCACTAGAGGGCATCGAATCTATTAGTCAGCTTGTTCTGCAATAGAAAAACCCAAAAATTACTTACTCGTCAAAAACCACATTCAAATTAAGGTACGTGCCAAGCATAGAAAAATACTTCTCTACAAAAAAGAAATATCCATAATGTGGGATGTAAAACATAACTACTTCAATATGTTCCAGAAAAGTTTGTTTTAGAAGCTTGCGCAAAACTACATAAAAGTTATATGCGCTAGTCATCTCCAATCTTTAATTGTGTGATATGCAGGCATATGTCTGCCGCCATCTAATGCAGTAT
>NW_013682444.1:1632-3359 GCF_000517525.1 Limulus polyphemus | reverse complement strand
CAGTTATATTTATAAGGCGTTACGATATCACTCATGGCTCAGTTATATTTATAAGGCGTTACGATATCACTCATGGCTCAGTTATATTTATAAGGCGTTACGATATCACTCATGGCTCAGTTATAATATAACACTTTTCACAACATTTATTCGCAAGATTTAACTCCATCTACCGGGTTTCTCTTGTAATTACATTTGTTTAAATCAGCACGTTTACCACCTCAAAGTTACGTGTCGTGTTTGCTTATATAACATGTAACAATAAACGTGTACACAAAGAGTAGCATCATTCCGTGAAGTAAGACGTCTGTGAAGATCCTGTTACAACAACCACGTATTGGTGTTGTCCATTATTGTAAATGGTTAATATACGTATAGCAGAAACATCATTTGTTTAATTACTAGTTTGACCTTAATTTTCCAGAGAACCATGATAGAGAAATCGGTGTTAAAATTAGTGTCTAGCACTAATTACGTTATGTGACGACGTCGCTCTGTTGTTATTCCAGCCCACCCATGCTCTGTCGACTGAAAGAACACGGTCTTCACGTGATCTGTGTTGATTCCTGACCTTGGAATGCACGCGCCTTTTACCAAGCTTTCAGGCGTTTTTCATCACCTCTCTTCTGAAGTACGACACGTTTTCTAGACGACCTGTTGTGAGCAGATAGTCGACATAATTAATCTTGTAGGCCTGTTTTTTTCTCCTAACTATTACCATGCATGTGGTCCTTCTTCACGGCCCTAAATGCCCAAGAAATGTCGGCTGCTAGTCATTCACGGGTTTACGGATTGTTTCTAGAGAATTTGCCCCAAACCGAAAGTTTGAGTCAGATTCGCCATTTTTTTTAAAGACAATATTATAATATTAAATAGAATATTTTAGAATACGGAGCAAGCGTTGTAGGTTGGTCTACTCCGTCAAGCACCCCTGTTCGTCAGTAAAGATGTATAATGGGTCAAAATTTGGGGGATTTTAGACAGTAAATGTGGGATTATGCAGGCGTTAGTCTACCAGGAGGATTGTTTGTTTCTTGTTCAGCTCACAGACTTTCTGCTGAGCCTCCAGGAGCTAGCAGGCCTTAGTGTTAAATTTAGTTATGTGTTGGAGTAAAGAGTACGTGTGTGTGTGTAATAACAATAAAATATAATCGACCTTCCCGGAGCCATAGACAGACATAACAAATCTAAAAACTTCAATTTTGTTCGCACCTCTGGAGTAAAACAATAAAACGTAAGAACAAGAAATTGATTTTCAGTTGTTATGTTCGTGCTCTTGAACCCTCCAGTGGCACAGCAGTATGTATGCGGACTTACTACGCTAGAAACCGGGTTTCGATACTCGTGGTGGGCAGGGCACAGATGGCCCATTGTGTAGCTTTATGCTTCACTACAAACAAACAAATCAACATCTTATGACTATCGTACATAAGTAAAGCTAGTAAAAATATACAAGTTAATATTACCCCATAAACTGGACGTGGCACGAAAAAGGTATGCTAATTAAAACTGCGGACAATGGACAAAATTTAACATACTGTGAGTAATGCAACAACAACAACGTAACAAGGGTTATTACCTAGGATTCAGTAACAGTGCAAACAAAGTAACAATACAAGAGAGAGGGATGAAGAGGTCTGACCCTCCCTGGTCCAAAACATGAACGGAGTCCCGATGAAGAAGATATGATGGTATTCTTTGATAGATCGTTTAGGAAGAGCATTGAT
>NW_013682444.1:0-979 GCF_000517525.1 Limulus polyphemus | reverse complement strand
AAACCAAATAATGTGTTAACTAAACCAAATAATGTGTTAACTAAACCAAATAATGTGCTAAACTAAGCCAAATAATGTGTTAAACTAAACCAAATAATGTGCTAAACTAAACCAAATAATGTGTTAAACTAAACCAATTCATGTGCTGAATTAAACCAAATAATGTGTTAAACTAAACCAAATCATGTGCTAACCTAAACCAAATAATGTGTTAACTAAACCAAATAATGTGCTAAACTAAGCCAAATAATGTGTTAAACTAAACCAAATAATGTGCTAAACTAAACCAAATAATGTGTTAAACTAAACCAAATAATGTGCTAAACTAATCCATATAATGTGTTAACTAAACCAAATAATGTGCTAAACTAAACCAAATAATGTATTAAACTAAACCAAATAATGTGCTAAACTAAACCAAATAATGTGTTAAACTAAACCAATTCATGTGCTGAACTAAACCAAATAATGTGCTAAACTAAACCAAATAATGTGTTAAACTAAACCAATTCATGTGCTGAACTAAACCAAATCATGTGCTAACCTAAACCAAATAATGTGCTAAATTAAACCAAATAATGTGCTAACCTAAACCAAATAATGTGTTAATTTAAACTAAATCATGTGCTAAGCTAAACCAAATAATGTGTTAATTTAAACTAAATCATGTGCAATTTCAGTATATTGGTGGCTCAGCGGTAATTCATTGAGCTTGCAACGCTATAAATTGGGTTTCGATACTCGCGGTGGGCAGAGTACAGGTAGCTCATTGTGTGTAAGGTTGTGCTTTACAACAAATAAACAAACAATCCAAATTACTTTTATTTATAAGACATATTTAAGACTGTTTAATGTATTGTAATTTAACATTAAAAAATACTTGGCTAAAAAAGGAAGAAATTAAGATTTCACAGTAATATGTTAACCCTAAAAAGATTTTTCATTAAAAAAAAAATTTTTGTTTGTTTGTTTGTTTGTT
>NW_013682443.1:2426-3706 GCF_000517525.1 Limulus polyphemus | reverse complement strand
CTCGTGATTCTTCTAGATATAGTGTAGTCTTCTATATATAAGACCGACCACGAAGCGATGGGGAGGTAATGAGTAATTGAATGTATGCGGACAGAATATTGTTGGCCACGTGAGACATGCGTTATAGCATTTGTTATAGAGCGACTGTTGAAATTAAGTTTATCGTAAAGTTGTATTCGGAAAGAATAAACCAGTTTTATTTAAGAAAGGACTTGTGTCACTAAAGTTTAGTCGGAATGAATTTACGGAAAATTAACTAATGATTGGAGGCGCAACAAATTGGTGTCAGAGAGTGGGATAAAAAAAATGGAAACGAGAGGCGGCAAATCAAACTACAGCTTAGCAGATTTGATGGCAGCAATACAAGAACAGCAAAAGAAACAAGAAGAACGAGAAAATAAACAATAAGATAGACAACAGCAGTTGCAAGAAAACCTGCAACAGTGGCAGCTGGAACAACAAAATAAACAAGAAAGATTACAGCAGCTGTTGGAGGAAAAAAGAAAAGAAACAAGAAGAGAGATTACAACAGTTGTTGGAGGAAAAAGAAAATAAATAAGAAGAGAAATGACAGCAGTTGTTAGAGGAGAAAGAAAAGAAACAAGAAGAACGAGAAAAGAAACAAGAAGAGAGACTACAGCAGTGGCAACTGGAACAAGAAAGGAAACAAGAAGTACAAATGGAAAACATTAGTAAATTTAAAAGCGAATTAGATACGTTAAAGGACGATCTATTGTCTTTTACACAAGGAGGATACATTGACCATCGACTTAATCAGCCCCAGACAATGGCAAGCCCCTTACAGAGCCCGCAGCTAAACCCTAATGCAGACATATTCAGTCCCGTTAGAAGTCACATCCCAGATATGAATCTCAGTAATAGTAGTGATCCAGTGCGAAGGAATCCACAGGAATTCGAGGGAAACATATAGAGCACAATTTGAGCTACTGGCAGAGATGAATGGATGGACAGAGGAGCAGAAAGCAGTATATCTGGCAACGAGCTTGAAGGGACAACCACTGGAAATGCTTGGACAGTTGACGGCAGCCGACAGACACAACTATAGAGCACTGGTAGAGGCTCTGGAACTCAGGTACGGAACCCAGAATCAGTCAGAAGTCTACAGGGCTAGGATTAGGACGAGAATCTGTGCTAAAGGGGAGAGTCTGCAAGAGCTGGCACAAGACTTGAAAGCATGGCACACAAGGCCTACCGCACCACACGATCTCCTCAAGTTGTTGCTGAGGATCAGTTCATAGATACCTTGGACAGTCCACAAC
>NW_013682443.1:0-1426 GCF_000517525.1 Limulus polyphemus | reverse complement strand
ATGGTGTGACAGGACATTCTACGAAGATTGTGGGGACCAAAATCAATTACAAACTTCCTTGGTAGTAGATAGTCCAATCCTAATATGCATTCGTCTTCAATGTCAGCCAAGTATACTTTTTGTCTGTCCTTTATGCCCATGAGCTCAATAGTTACCCACACTGATAAAATGGCGTTTGGGAATAACAAAGTCCAAGTTCCGGTAACTGTCAAATAAGAGGTTGAACTAATTAGGTGCCATCAAGGTGAAGTCAAAGTGACTGAAGAAGTTGATGATGATGAAGTGGAACCAGGTATAGATATTAAAGCAGAGCAGGAGAAAGATCAAGATTTGAAGCCAATAATTGATTTTTTTCAAAGCAAGTGTTTCGTGCCCTGCTTGGAAGAAGGTGTCTAGTCTAAGCCCTGTGACAAAGCAATATTGGGTGCAATGGGACCAGTTTAAGCTTGCAGATGGTATTCTTGTCCGGAGATGGGAAAGTGATGACTTGGCAAACAGTTATACCGAGGAAGTTACGGGAAGTTGTGCTGCGTCAATCCTATGATAATTTAACAGGAGGACATCTCGGAATTAAGAAGACATTGAGTCACCTACGACAAAAATTTTACTGGATAGGTATGAGGCGAGATGTGGAAGAATGGTGTCGGCCATGCAGTACATGTAGTGCAAAAAGGGGACCCAAGCATAAAGGACGCCCACCTTATGAAGAGTTGCCTGAGAATGTGTCAGAGTTTGTGAAAGTGTTATCGGAAAGGATGGAGGATATTCACCATCAAGTGAGTTCAAACTTGAAAACGTCTGCTGATTCGATGAAGTTAACTTATGATAATAGATCTACTGAAGTCTGCTTTGTACCAGGAGACAAGGTATGGTTGTATAATCCCAGGAAGACCAAAGGGAAGTCTCCTAAGTTGTCTTCTCCATGAGAAGGCCCATATGACATAGTGGATCGTCTCTCAGACGTGACTTTCCGGGTAAAATGTGGTCGGCGAGGTAAGCCAAAAGTGGTGCATGCCAACAGGCTTTGGCGTTATCACGGTCCAGGACATTTCAGTTGGGACGAAATGGACAACAGAACAAATGACGCTGCTGAAGACGTGCCACCTGAAAAAGCCACCATCGAAGAAGAAACTCTACTCAGTTTTGAGAAGGGAAACGGTGAAGCTTTTGATAAAGTTACTACCACTGGTGTGACTGTTATCGACGATAGGACTTTTCCTGATGAAGCAGATGAACCCCATATGAAGCAGAAGCCAACAAGACGGAGACCAGTACGGAAGAAGATACGTCCCATAAAATTAAGAGACTTTGTTGAATTGTAATTTTATGTTTGTAATTCTGTACATTTTAAGTTATTGTTATTGGTTTACTGTATGTGGTTATTGTTCGGGACGAACAATACTAAGGAGGGGGCAGTGTTGCGTCA
>NW_013682442.1:2224-3498 GCF_000517525.1 Limulus polyphemus | reverse complement strand
GCATTGATATTTTCTGGACTTATACTTTCAACAACGTGACCTTCATATCTTTCTTCAACGAATGGCTGAAAATTGCTTCTATTTTGTTGCCCAGGTTAGCCAATCTAAATGCATTAGGCTTACAGTTGATAACTGAGAAAATACTCTTGCTCTACAAACTAGTGTACATGGAACTGATTATCAGCTAATGTTTCATGTTTATTATGCTGTTGCAGCAAGTGAAAATTGAGATGATCATTCTAGTATCTGCCATCATCAGATGCAGATGTTATTGTCTGTACTGTCTTCCATTATCAAAACAGGATGCAACATTTTGAACTTTGTAAGCCTCTCTAACTTTTATGGAATTAAACAGTCTTTGTGAATAATTACTGTTCAAGAACTAGATATTCTAAAGGGCGTGAAATTTGCAAAAGCCCTGATCATTTGCGCCCAAAACAAGTAAAGTTGGAAAATCGTAAACTCTGAAATAAGAAACTCATAGACTCGGAGTAAAACATCCATTCCACAAACATCATTTCAAAAGCAGAAACGTACGTGCCATGACTTTTGTCATGATAGCTTTACTTGTTTTAGAATTCGTATTAATCAGTATCACCAAATGCAGACCAGTCTCAATTTTCAATGACTTGCACCTGTGTTTGCATGAAAATTCTTCTAATCAGTCGGAGACATTTTATGTGGAAAGTCTTAAGTTTATTGATGACTTATAAAGTAATGTTCCAGCATTCTGAGCCACATAAAAATACACTAAGTGTGTTATTGTTCAAAATTCCAGGTCTGTCTTGCAATGATGGTGAAGGTATGATTAGCTTTGGTAACTCTGGTATTCACCTCTTTCTCATATTTTTTATCCGTTGTTACCCTATTGCCGTGGTATGCGAATTCATCAACTTCCTGAACATCCTGGTTGTATATAGTGACTGGGTGGTATTCTTCCTCATGCACTTGGTCTTACTGCTGTAGACTTTCAGGCCTATCTCCTTCACTGATAACTTTCTAATTTTATTTTAGATGCCAACATTTCGACGTGCGAAGAGACTGACGTCATCTATTTAGTTTGTTTGTTTTTGAATTTCGCGCAAAGCTACACGAGGGCTATCTGCGTTCCTAATTTAGCAGTGTAAAACTAGAGGGAAGGCAGTTAGTCATCATCACCCGCCGCCAACTCGTGGGCTACTCTTTTACCAACGAATGGTGGGATTGACCGTAACATTATAATGCCCCCACGGCTGAAAGGGCGAGCATGTTTGGTGGGACGGGGATTCGAACCC
>NW_013682442.1:0-1432 GCF_000517525.1 Limulus polyphemus | reverse complement strand
GGAATAAATGTTAGGAGAGAAAGATGTGGGTGCTCAAGCCCACAATGTCCAACATTTATATCACCCTTTACTGTCTGCTCTCAAAAGTAAAAGAAAAAGCACCATATAACTTAATTATAAATACGGTAGATAAATTATACTAGTATAGAGTTATAAAAGTCCAACCAAGTTATCTAAACTAATTACTATAATTCCCAACCACCACCCATTACGTTTACTATAACTAGTAATTTTTGGACTTTACCCGTTATTAAAATCTAAAAGATAGAAATATACTGACGAAAAAAAATGTTTGTCTTAAATCTATAGTTTTTACTTTCCAATGGATTAAAAGTGTCATGTAACTATTTTATTTCAACAACTAAAAAAAAAAAAAAAAAAAAACTACGTTGCACATTTGAAAAAAAAGAACGACTCAAGTTTCAGTAGTGTCACTAGTGTCAGTTTTTATTAACGCAAACTAGGATTATTTTAGACTGGACAATAATATATATATACATAAACTAAATTATTTATTTTGCAGAATGAGAATTGTTTAGAGCAGAAAATGTGAGATATCGTTTGCTATTACATCTTACAATTACTATCATCAGCTCGCTAGGATAAATTATAGTTGACACAATTTTTTATGTAGTTAAGTGTCATTGTCTTAACTAATAGACAAATATAAAAGAAGTGTTAAGTTTCTGTATTTATAATATATTTTTTCAATAACCAGGTATTTAAACAAGTAATAGGAGTTCCAAAGGGAGCTAACTATTCTATTTGTATAGCAAATTTATATCTTTATTTTTATTAGAATAGGTTTATTGAAAATTTTATAAACCCGGAAATTTTTACTTTAACTTATAGATACGTATATAATTTAATTAGAGTAAATAATCCTGAGAAATATAATTTCATTAACACTGTTTATCCGGTATAATTATAAATTGGAAATACTTCAATTTCGGATATAGAGACACGTTATTTAGATCTAGAAATTAAAAAAATTGATAATGATATCAATCTAAATGTTTTTGATAAAAGAAAACATTTTTCTTTTCCAATATAGGGCTTACCCTCTTTTAATAGTAATGTGCCATATTCTTTTGTTATAAGTATTATAACTTCACAGTTATTCAGATATTGTAAAATTTGTAATAAATTACAATATTTCATTATTAATGTTGAAATATTGATGCAAAAGTTAATATTAAATGGATTTAGTAAAGAAACTTTAAATATAATTATTAAAATATTTTGTGATAAGTATAAAAATGTATCAAATAAATATGAAGAAGTAAAAATTAAGGAGTTTTGCTGAAAGTTTCCTGTAAGTAACTGAGATCTTTCCAAAGCAATTGTACTCACCTCTATAGCTGTGACTAGGGGGTGACCATAGCAACAGACATAACCTAAGATATCAACCACTCCGTAAGTGATTATGGTA
>NW_013682441.1:0-2707 GCF_000517525.1 Limulus polyphemus | reverse complement strand
CCCCGCAAAATCTTTTTTTATATAAAATGTTCACCTTTTCTAAATGTTTTTCGACGAGGTATGAATACTACGACGTAAGGCGGCATTTCTGCTGCTAAGCCTAACCACTCCATGGTCCTTTCCGTTCGTCGCTTTCCTGTCGATAATACTAATGACTTTAGTATTCTTGACAAGAACAATTCTAATTTCATAGATAATAAATTTTCAGGTGTTATTCCTAATGGCAAAATAAATCTTGACCTGTTTATATACGGGATGTAAATTGCGCTAAAGCATCCCCTGGTGAGAAATATTTTTCACACTGGAATCATATCTCCTCTATGAAATATTCTAGCTTTCTGAGGATCGGTTTTTCAAATTATTGGATGTGAGAATAACCTAACTAACCTTATAACGTAGAGATAAACACACATTTCGGTTATTTTGATAAACTTACATTAGAATAATATGCCAACATACCTGCTGAAACTTTTTTAACTTCCTTGTGGATCGGCGGTAGATATGAAGGCTTATAACGCTAAAAACCAGGTTTCGATACCCTTGGTGGGCCTAGCATAGATAGCCCATTGTATAGCTTTGTGCTCAACAACAAACAAAAAAAAGTTTATTTATCGAGGAAACCTCGTGTTTCAGCTGTAAATAAGAGATTTGGGTTTATTTATCGAGGATACCACGTGTTTCAGCTGTAAATAACTTCATGAAAACGTGTTCAAGTGAAAAGTTACAAGTCAATCAGAATGAAGATGATCAAATGATTTGTTTGACTCGTTTACAGTCATAATTAATGCCAACGGCAACCAATGATGCTATTTTTTCTATTTAAAAAAAAACAGATTATGTATTATAGAACGAATACTTGTTTTTTTGCTATTTGCGCGCTGTGTTCTCCGCGGGATCTAATCCCAAATTCTTACAACATAAGTTCTTTAGGGGAGAATATAACGGCTACGTACTTCCATATTTGGAAAACGCGCATTTCTAATTAGTAGTAGTAAAATGATAGAATTACTTGAAACTGTACATTAATTAACTGCTTATTAATTACTTTTACGTATTTTAAGACATGTAATTTTATTAACAGTGCTCTTTCGTACTTAAATAGCTGTAAAATAAATATTAGCTCTATCTACAGAACAAAGCTAAGTTGAGTACACTTTATCTGCAAACTTGTAAAGAGTGAACATGTACGAAAAATCAATGTTTGCTAGAAATGACGTCCAAAATCAATCTCATTCTTTCACACACGAAAAAAAAAACAAGACAAAAGAGTCGTCAATTTCTGTAATAAGTTATTTCTTGTTCGAATTATTTTAAATTATTCAATTAAAAGGTAACAAAATAATGATAAAAAAACAAGACAAAAGACTCGTTAATTTCTGTAATAAGTTATTTCTTGTTCGAATTATTTTAAATTATTCAATTAAAAGGTAACAAAATAATGATAAAAAAAACAAGACAAAAGACTCGTCAATTTCTGTAGTAAGTTGTTTCTTGTTCGAATTATTCAATTAAAAGGTAACAAAATAATGATAACAAAAGCGTTTTATTTCTTCGACTGTAAGTTCTACCCTTACACGCTTACAGTTACTTAATTGTCAATTTTCTCGTATCTACCATACTTTTCATAGCACTATTACTTCGTCGAAATACAAACTCAAAATTCACGAAATTTAGGTAACGTACAAACCGACTAATAACTTCCTAACTCAGTAATCACTTCACTATAATAGACTCACTAATCAACAACTCAATAACCTATTTCTTAAGCTTTAAAAACATTCCGGACGTTAAGCCACGAGCTCACCATGTGACATCAACACTCCCTCCGGCCAAGCAATAATACAGGGTCTGTAGCAACAGCGTTTATGAGTCTCGGCGCAATTGTTTTCAAATATATGACAGCTGCTTTGTGGGTAGGCCTCGTGCAAGCTGATAAGACACTAGAAAGAATATGTGATCAAGTTACGTTAAAATGTATTATCACTTGTCTTCTTTTACAGCTTCAACCTCCCTAGACATTTACAAAGAAATTGCATTCTATTTAGATTATAAGGTATTAGATTAATTCAATATTTTCGTTATACCTCAATGCACAGTGTTTAATATTGTATTAAACTCTATGCCTCAAAACATTTTAAAGTTTAAATAATTTGTTAAATACGCATGTCCTTCAGCTAGGTGGCACCACAGAATACTGTGGTAATATTTATAATTTAACACATAATATCTTCATTAATAATTATATTCGTTCAAAGCCGTATATAAAAAGGTGCTTGGGGGGTGCTTAACGTTGTGATAAATTTTTTTTATTTCTTATTTCTGCTTTACTTAGTACATTCTAGGAAGAAAAACACTCCCGCAATGTCTACAGCCCTATCATCAGATTAGCTGTTCATTCACCATAAGGCACTGTAATAATAGTTACAGTATAGCACGTAAGTACGATTATCAGGTTGTTGAATCGCGTACAGCGAGACTTATGAATGATGTATATAGTTAAGCACACAAGTATTCTTGTCGTCGACTTATAATATTACAATCCTATAATGAGACCGTTTCCGGATGTTCTAAATATCTAAGTATTGAGTCACATACACTAACACAATCCAGATTACAAATCACATCAGAAACATCCGAGTATAAATATTTTGCTAATAGCACTTGTTGTCGTAAAAAAAAAAAGTCCCCTAGTGGCACAGCGGTATGT
>NW_013682440.1:0-2708 GCF_000517525.1 Limulus polyphemus | reverse complement strand
AAGATTTCAGCATCACTGTTTTACAATTATCTTAGAAAATACAGAAAACTAGAGTCACATTATGATTTCAGCATCACTGTTTTACAATTATCTTAGAATATACAGTAAACTAGAGTCACATTAAGATTTCAGCATCACTGTTTTACTTACAATTATCTTAGAATATACAGTAAACTAGAGTCACATTAAGATTTCAGCATCACTGTTTTACAATTATCCTGACTCTAGTTTACTGTATATTCTAACATTAAGATTTCAGCATCACTGTTTTACGTTTACTGTATATTCTAAGATAATTTCTAGAAATCTTAATGTGACTGTAAAACAGTGATGCTGTTTACTGTATATTCTAAGATAATTTATAGAAATCTTAATGTGACAGCATCACTGTTTTACAATTATCTTAGAATATACAAAGTAAACTAGAGTCACATTAAGATTTCAGCATCACAGTTTTACTTACAATTATCTTAGAATATACAGTAAACTAGAGTCACATTAAGATTTCAGCATCACTGTTTTACAAATATCTTAGAATATACAGTAAACTAGAGTCACATTAAGATTTCAGCATCACTGTTTTACAATTATCTTAGAATATACAGTAAACGAGAATCACATTAAGATTTCAGCATCACTGTTTTACAATTATCTTAGAATATACAGTAAACTAGAGTCACATCAAGATTTCAGCATCACTGTTTTACAATTATCGTAGAATATACAGTAAACTAGAGTCACATTAAGATTTCAGCATCACTGTTTTACAATTATTTTAGAATATACAGTAAACTGAACATTATTCACAAAACTTACCCATTCACATGTAACATTATTGACAAAATCTTACCCGTTCACATGTAACATTATTGACAAAAACTTACCCATTCACATGTAACATTATTGACAAAAACTTACCCATTCACATGTAACATTATTGACAAAAACTTACCCGTTAACATATAACATTATTGATAAAAACTTACCCATTCACATGTAACATTATTGACAAAAACTTACCCGTTAACATATAACATTATTGATAAAAACTTACCCGTTCACATATAACAATCCATTTTCCTTGGCAAGTTGTAATGCTTGTTCTTTCGACTGGAATAAAGTTTTTATTATTTTAATCACAATTTACTGGTTCAGCTTCTTTTCATAGAAAAATTAATTCTAAGTTGAAACAAAATTCATTATCGAAGTAACACAGCTTTAAAATATTGTAAAAAAACAATATCCGTTACAACTTCTACTGTATCTTAACTAAATGGTAACAAACCATCATATGTCTAATGAGGATCATTTAAAGCATGGAAGTAAAGACACCTGTAATGTTTCATTACGACTCTATATTGTAAAGGAAGTTATAAACATGAGAGTCGAAAAAGATCACCTCTCCAATGTCAGCTCCCTTAATAATGATGTTAGCACCAAACTGTTCACACATAGTTATCTTCATGATTGGTGCGATAATAGGCATCACGACTGTCACTGGAATACCTAGTTTCTGCCCGTGGTAACTCAAAGCCAGTGCATGGTTTCCAGCTGATGCAGCAATCACTCCTTTATGTTTCTGTTCCTGTTGGGAACAAAATTTATACTAAAAGATAGAATCCTTCCATAGACCAGAGTATGAATCCAGGTCTAGAGTTTTCTCTCAATTAAAAAAACACTAATGACATTATTACTGTTTTGATGAAATTCAAACACTTTAAAAGTAATCAAATTATCATCATGGGAATGTTACACACCATAAATATCAACTTTTATTTACCAATAATTACAATTATAGATAACATGAAATAACAATAAGAGAAATAAATAATTTTTGTAAGAACAAAGTTAGGCTTTATTGTTTATTTGTAGTTAAATTAAATTGTGTTTTAATAACTTAAAAATTTAATCTCTCTAGTGTAAGTCTACCTACTGGTGACATCATCATCAACATGTACAAGTGTAAGTCTACTTACTGGTGACATCATCATCAACATGTACAAGGGTAAGTCTACTGGTGACATCATCATCAACATGTACAAGTGTAAGTCTACTTACTGGTGACATCCTCATCAACATGTACAAGTGTAAGTCTACTTACTGGTGACATCATCATCAACATGTACAAGTGTAAGTCTATTTACTGGTGACATCTTCATCAACATGTACAAGTCTACCTACTGGTGACATCATCATCAACATGTACAACTGTTAGTCTACTTACTGGTGACACCATCATCAACATGTACAAGTCTACCTACTGGTGACATCATCATCAACATGTACAAGTGTAAGTACACTTACTGGTGACATCATCATCAACATGTACAAGTGTAAGTACACTTACTGGTGACATCATCATCAACATGTACAAGTGTAAGTACACTTACTGGTGACATCATCATCAACATGTACAAGTGTAAGTACACTTACTGGTGACATCATCATCAACATGTACAAGTGTAAGTCTATTTACTGGTGACATCTTCATCAACATGTACAAGTGTAAGTCTACTTACTGGTGACATCATCATCAACATGTACAAGTGTAAGTCTACTTACTGGTGACATCATCATCATCAACATGTACAAGTGTAAGTCAACTTACTGGTGACATCATCATCAACATGTACAACTGTAAGTCTACTTACTGGTGACATCATCATCAACATGTACAAGTGTAAGTCAACTTACTGGTGACATCATCA
>NW_013682439.1:1086-3416 GCF_000517525.1 Limulus polyphemus | reverse complement strand
CAATGAAATCTGAATGTTTAATAATAATTTAAATATGATGTTGGGATATATGTATTGAATTGGCACTGATATACTGAAGCACTAGAATAACGATTTACAGTTAAACCGCTTGTCTATAAAGAAGAACTTAAGTTCATGGTTTCAATGACAATTTTTTCAAATATACCTACATGGTAATATAGTACGTGAGCAATTGTTTTGTTCAGACTTAATCTCCAGAAAATGGAATTAATTGCTAAGATACTTTTTTGAAACGAAAGAAACTGTTTCTTTCTCTAGACGTTTCACTGGGTACCTTTAATTGTGATGTGTGAAAACTGTCTATTAGTAAAGACGATTTGTCGTGAAATTAATGTCGCTTCTTCTTAGATGAACAAATCCTAACAACTTATATATCAAAACAAAACATTTATCAAATGAAATAGTTTCCATTCTTATCAATGATACTTTTACATCTTACAATCAAGTTGTTAATGCCCTGATTAAAGAAATCATTTGGCTTTGAAGCATAATACAAACATGCGGATGTCCTCTTTTAACACTTTCCAAACGTGCCACATGTGGAAATGCATTGTCGAGGAGAAGAAGAACACGATTCCGACTGACGAGAGAAGGGTGTTTCTAATAAAGGGCTTGAGTTTAACGTTCCAGTTGCTGACTAGAGATCTCTGCATTAATAATTCGCTGTGGATTGAGGAGTTTCTTTGATGTCACACAAAATGCAAAACATCACTTTCTGCGTATGGGGTCTAGGTTTTTGGGGCGGAAGTGGTATTTGTCTAGGACTGAGTCATTGTTTCTAGCGTTTAATCCATTTTTCATCGCCGGTGACAATTCTGTCCAAAAATGGTTCACGCGCATTACGCGCCAGAAGAGATGAAGCAACGTTCACACGGGGAAACGATTATCATCGGAGAGTTCGTGAGGCACCCAAACACTTTCTTTATTGAGTTTTCCAATATTCCTTAGATGTTTACGTATTCTTTCATCAGGGACATGCAATTCAGGGCCAATTCACGAGTGTATTGCCTTGAGTTAGACTCAACCAGCGTCTTCAGAACATCAATATCAATTCCAACATGTCGGCCATTTTTAAGGCTAAAGTCACCTGAACGAAATATGCTCAACCATCGTTGACACTTACGAACGTTCAAAACATTTCCATACACTTCTTTGGTATTCTTTGTGGCCATGATGGCGTTGTTTCCCTTCTGGTGATGAAAGAAAATTACATGCCGAATGTGTTTATCGTCGTGTGCTATCACTATATGGGATAAGATTATACTAAACTTTACACATTATATAAGCCACAATAACGTGACGTTTAGGCGGTTCGTTTAACTATTATACGTGATGTACGTTTTTTGAGTGTGGTTAATGAAAGTGTTCCAAAACGCGACATTAATTTTTTGACGACCTAATATATTGCTGCTTGAATACGTTAGTTTTTGCCACTAACAGGTAGAGATAAACAATACCGTTGTATTACTGTTTTCTTGACATTTAGTGTAGTGAATCACAAGTAATAAAAATGTTATCTTATTTGCGTGTTTTTGTTTGTTTGTTTTTATTGGCAGTTACACCATGAACACAGTATATACACAGCGTGGTCACAAGTAAATAGACACCACCTTTTCAGAAAAAATGAAATTTTTCAGTCATATCCACATGAATTGATATATTTATAATTTAATTAATATCTAGTAGATCTTCCTTTCGATTCGTGGAGTTCGTTGATTCTTTGGAGCATCGTGAGAATCATCTCGTTAATTTTAGATTGAGGGATTTTCGCCCACTCTTGCTTCAAAACTTGGAGTAGATCGCTTTTCGAAGTTGGTTTTTTTTGGTTGTTTCTTAACTTGGCCCAGAGGTTTTCGATGGGGTTCATGTCAGGAGATTGGCTCGACCAGGGCAACTTCTGGATACCATTTTCTTCCTGCCACTTTTGGGTGTTTCTAGCAGTGTGACACGGTGCTCTATCTTCCTGGAACAACGTTGTGTTCTAGTCCACGAAACCCGAGAAATAAAGTGGTAAGAGTCCTTCTTCCAATATTCCGACGTATTTCGCCAAATTTATGTTGCCAATGCACTCCACTAAGCTCGATCTCCCACCAACCCAAACAACTCTCCAAACCATCACGCTAAAACCACCATGCTTCACAGTTGGCTGCAATCTGTTGAGCCAAAATTCTAGGTGAGGCATTCTCCAGATCCATATCCTTCCACTTTCCGAAAATTGAGCAAATATTGATTCGTCTGAGAACAATACGGTCTCCCCAAAGTCCAGAGACTTGGTCATCATATCACTTGCCCACTTCTTTTGTCTGACT
>NW_013682439.1:0-379 GCF_000517525.1 Limulus polyphemus | reverse complement strand
AATTCTAGATTGTGGTATTATCACCCACTCTTGCTTCAATATTGGAGTAGATCGCTCTTTGAAGTTGGTTTTTTTGGTTGTTTCTTGACTTGCCGGTGGAGTATGGCCCAGAGGTTTTCGATGGGGTTCATGTCAGGAGATTGGCTCGACCAGGGCAACTTCTGGATACCATTTTCTTCCTGCCACTTTTGGGTGTTTCTAGCAGTGTGACACGGTGCTTTATCTTCCTGGAACAACGTTGTGTTCTAGTCCACGAAACCCGAGAAATAAAGTGGCAAGAGTCCTTCTTCCAATATTTCGACGTATTTCGCCAAATTTATGTTGCCAGTGCACTCCACTAAGCTCGATCTTCCACAAACCCAAACAACTCTCCAAACCA
>NW_013682438.1:0-2710 GCF_000517525.1 Limulus polyphemus | reverse complement strand
GCTGTTGTTAAATGATGTTTTATGATCCAGTATCTGGAATGACTGAAAGGGTGGGGTAACATTATCTGGTGTGAATGTAATACATGATACCCAACGATGCTGTTGTTAAATGATGTTTTATGATCCAGTAGTTGGAATGACTGAAAGGGTGGGGTAACATTATCTGGTGTGAATGTAATACATGATTCCCAGAATGAGCTTAGAAAGAGGGACAAAGAGACTTGCTGTAGAAAATATCAACCAAAATCGGACTAAAACTTGTATAGTGAATCACGTGGACATTTACTTTTCAAAATTAAAAGTTTGTTACATAGAAGCAAGTGAAACATCAACTAGGGCAACGTAAAATAAGGTATGTTTAATTATCATTGGTTATTACTAGTTGATAGTCAGTAACTATAACCTTTACATACAAACTCTATGTAATAAAAAAGGGATAAAATCTATAAGTAACTTGTGAAGCATGTGAGGTTAATAAAAATGTACAAATTTTAGGACTAAACAATTAATATACACGCAGAAAATTTAAAGGTTTGGGACAGGAATGTGAATCTAATTAGAGAGAGAAAATACTCCGAAGAAGAAAAAAAAACACAAGTAACGTGAAAAAAAAGAAAAACATGCAGGTCGTTTGTTTGTTGTTAAGCACAATGCTACACAATGGGCTATCTGTGCTGTACCCACCATGGGTTTTAGCGTTATAAATCGTCATACTTATAGCTGAGCCACTGGTGAGAAGATAAAAGAGCGAGAGAGAAAGTTTAGAAGTGGAAAGATTAAAAGTTGACTAGTGAACTTGTGGGATTAAACCTTTAACATCTATCTTTCCTAGGACTTTTAGACTGAAACGATTTCTATATAATACTTTAGACTTGTATTGGTAATATAACAAATGATCGCTTCAGTTCTAACAAGTATGTTACAAAATATTTTTATATACTTTTTTTAATGATATGGACATAAAGTAGGATTTTGTAAAAAAAAATAGTGTTTGTTGTAAAGAACAAAGCTGCACGAAGGGTTATCTGTGCTGTGCCCACCACAGGTATCGAAACCAGTTTTTAGCGTGTGTGGGGGAGGGGGGTCATAAAAAGTGTTTTGAATGAAAAGAACGGCCAGAATTAAACGATTATTTTTCAACAAGCCTTCTCTCGAATTGTGTGCTTTTTTACCAGAAGTATGCTAAAATATAAGTGATTGTAAAAATCTAATGAAGGTAATTATATCTAAGTGAGCTATATTTCTATATTCATTTAACCAAAAACATTATATCCTAAACGTACTTTTCGCTTCCTGTATTCTATCATCGAATATAAACCATTCAGAGATAAAAACGCGTCAGTAAGATAGTTAACGTGTCTGATTATGTTCATTTAATTGAACAGCCATGCTTAGTTGAGTATTGACTCTTTTAATGAAGTGATGACTCTTATTTGTCAACAGCGAAAAAGATTTAGTGACCAAATTTACACGTCATCACAGCTAGAAAACATCTGTACGTGACACGCGCCACAGAAGCCAGTGAAAATGAGATACATTCACTCACGAGGAAAGTGATGATAGCTCATGAGGTGACAACGTAAATTCATCACCTAACACTGCTGTTTGACACTTATCGCTAGTTAAATATCTTCTCGTGCTCGTTAAGTGGCGCCATTTTCTCCCGCCATTTGGTTTGTGATCATGTTTATTTGATATTCCTTTGCTGTAATGAGGCTAAAGGGCCCCAAGTCCGTCTATCAAGCTGACAAAGAAATATGATGTACGAAAACAAACTATCTGTCAGAAAACACTGGCACTTTCATATTTATGAACAAACTCATAATTTTTATTCACATTGAGGTCAAACCAGGCACGAGGTCAAACCGTTTGAACTTTTGATTGACACGTGATAAGATTTAACATCTTATCTGAAGCAGGAAATTGGACTAACCTGAAGTGTAAACTGTTAAATTAATACAAATAAATAAAAGATTCATCTTAATTTGTGCCCGTTTCAAGAACGTTACAACGTTTTTAGTGTAAGCTACTTTCGAATATTTTATTTATTTGTTTATTAAAGTTTACTATGAGGTTGTTTTTGAGTGTCTTGTTACTACGACAAATATTGTTTATCATGAACGTTAAGCCTTTTGGTTCACAAAGTTTTGTCAGTTTTCGGCGTTGAACACCAGAACTTTAAAGACCTTACTACGACAAATATTGTTTATCATGAACGTTAAGCCTTTTGGTTCACAAAGTTTTGTCAGTTTTCGGCGTTGAACACCAGAACTTTAAAGACCTGCATATGTAATCAATGTTTCAGATATAATTTTGGCGATTCCAGCTCATTTCGTCCATTTGTGACTCAGCGGTAAGTCTAAAGGCTTATACCACTATAAATTGGGTTTCGATACCTGCGGTAAGCAGAGCACAGATAGACCATTGTGTATCTTTGCGCTTAACAAAAAAAAAACAAACAAACAATCCAACAACCCCCCCCCCCAAAAAAAAAAACAAAGAAAAAGAAAAACAATCTAGCCCAGTTCTGCTGACGAATAAAAGACCCCCCCCCGGACAGCGACTTGAGGCAGACAGGAGTCAAATTTGAAATTTTATTTTTTATACATTTCTGATTTGAAATGACAATTTAAGGGGTGTACTGTAAAGAAATGTACTCTAGTATAATTTTATCAATATTATGCCTATTGGTTTTCATTGTTATATCAGC
>NW_013682437.1:1614-3437 GCF_000517525.1 Limulus polyphemus | reverse complement strand
AGATCAGATATCCATTGAGCAGCTTTGTAGTTTAACAAAACAACAAAACAAAAAACAACAAATATATTAACTATATTTAACGTCCTAACATATTTCTATTTTACATTATTGGTGATAGAGAGCGATTGTAAGGAGAAAGCCAAGCAGAAAAGTATATCTTAAGTATGATTCGTCCGTGGGTTCGGCCTGGCCAGGTGGTTAGGGCGCTCGACTCGCAATCTGCGGTTGGCGGGTTCGAATCCCCGTCACACCAAACGTGCTCGCCCTTTCAGCCGTGGGAATGTTATAATGTGACGGTCAATCCCACTATTCGTGTGTAAAAGCGTAGCCCAAGAATTGGCGATGGATGGTGATGACTAGCTGCCTTCCTTCTAATTTTTCACTGCTAAATTAAGGAAGGCTAGCGCAGACAGCCTTCATGTAGCTTTGCGCAAAATACAAACCAAATCATCGTCCTTAGAGAACTAACTTATCAGAGAATCGCGAGTTTTACTTAGAAAATATTTAAATAGAACAGTAAAATATCTCAAACTTGATAATATTGAGGAGTGCAACTAATAAAACTGCTAAAGATTTTCTACCAATGACAGAAGAATTCACAGTTCTTAAT
Organism: Limulus polyphemus; assembly: GCF_000517525.1. Taxonomy (NCBI): domain Eukaryota; kingdom Metazoa; phylum Arthropoda; class Merostomata; order Xiphosura; family Limulidae; genus Limulus; species Limulus polyphemus. The sequence goes on along the minus strand of NW_013682437.1, from coordinate 2,827 downwards.
ATTCAGAAGTGCATTATATTTTTAGTTTGTGACAATGCTATTAAGACTATCTTAATTTTGAACTAACGACCACAAGTAAGGCAACCAGCCAGCAACATCTTATCACCCACAGCTTAAAGTGTGCGGAATATTTTACAGCATCACAAGGATTCGAATCAGGCTCCGAAATCAAGAGCTCTACTAAAAAAAATCGAAGTATTGGGCGAGAAAATATAAGCACTTATTTCCACTCATTAAGGTTATAATTGTAACTCATAAACGACTTCGATGTGTTGAAATGTACCAGTTTAGAATTCCTGCAGGTGGCGTTAACAAAGAAATTCGTTGGGTTTGTTTTGAATTTCTCGCAAAGTTACTCTAGGCCTATCTTCATTAGCTGTCCCTAATTTAGAAATGGTAGACTAGAGGGAAGGCAGATAGTCAACACCACCCATCGTCAACTCTTGGGCTACTCTCTTACAAACGACCAGTGGAATTGACCGTCACATTGTAACGCCCTCATGGATGAAAGAGCGAGCATGTTCGGTGATAGGGACTCGAACCAGCGACTCGCAGGTTGAGAGTCGAGCGCCTTGACCACGAAACAAAAAAAATTCATCAGTGTTATGTAATCCTTATTTCTTGACAAGTTTTTCAAAATATTTCATATATATATATAAAGTCATCATATTAAATTATTTAAGGTTCATTATTCAGAATACGAAGACGATAGAAAGACAAAAATAAATTTTAAGCTCGGTAGACGTTGTTCATCGAAAATTGTGAAACTTTTAATGAGAATTTAATATTAAATTCAGACACGACAGCCTTAGTTACCATGGGGTATTTAAGATGGCATTATTCACCATTTGGCGTACAAAAAGAATGGTATTCCATTAAAAGTTAGTCTATCTGAACTTTAGTGAAACAATCTTCAGTCATTCTTTGATCTGGTATAAATAACCCCAACAACAAACATGTAAAACATGCTCAGTGAAGACAAAGATCACGAAATACCAGTTTTAACATAAAACTATATTAACAACCCCAACAACAAAAATGTAAAACATGCTCAGTGAAGACAAAGATCATGAAATATCAGCTTTAAGATAAAACTATATTAACAACCCCAACAACAAAAATGTAAAACATGCTCAGTGAAGACACAGATCATGAAATATCAGCTTTAAGATAAAACTATATTAACAACCCCAACAACAAAAATGTAAAACAT
>NW_013682437.1:0-887 GCF_000517525.1 Limulus polyphemus | reverse complement strand
GGTGTTATTTAGAGACAAGACAAAAACCTAACTGTTCAATATGTTATTTAGAGACAAAATAGAAAGCTAACTGTTCAACGTGTTATTTAGAGACAAAACAGAAACCTATCTGTTTAACGAGTTATTTATAGACAAAACAAAAACATAACTCTTCAACGTGTTATTTAGAGATAATACAGAAACCTAACTGTTCAACGTGTTATTTATAGACAAAACAGAAACCTCTCTGTTCAACGAGTTATTTATAGACAAAACAAAAACATAACTGTTCAACGTGTTATCCTCTCTAGCTATAAAGTAAAGACATAAATACTAGAAAAATCAATTAGTGGTGGAATAGTAAAGGATTTTGGTTAGGTTTTATAAAACTCCTTTTATAACTTAGAAACCTATTATCATTTAACTTAGTTTTGCTGCATGAAAGGTGTAGTGTTTAATGTACTATTAAACTTTTCCATTATCTAGAGTTCCTTAATTATGCGGGATCTCGATATGAGCATTGACGGAGAAAGAATATATATCGTTCCCAAAACTCTAAAAGAAATATTGTATTACTGAAATCGTTCGTCAATATTTGATGTAATTAGAAATTAGGAAGTAACTCGAATAGCATCGAACGAAAAAACGTACAGGTTAAATGTCACCTGGTGGGCTATCGAGAAGATTGTGGACTTTCAGTGCTAAAATACGGTGTTCCGGTTCTCGCGGTGGACAGAGAGCATACGGCACATTGTGTAGCGATACAATAAGAAAATTTAAATATATGATTGATTGCGTCAAAACCGAACAAATTTCAATATATTGACGATTTCCGTTAATATAAATAAGAACTATTGTTACAAAGTCGCTTTGATATAACTAACGTATTATACTTTTTTATATTAATA
>NW_013682436.1:2460-3623 GCF_000517525.1 Limulus polyphemus | reverse complement strand
AGTGGTGATTTGCATTTGGTGGGAGTAATTCATTTCGAACTCTTCAATTCACAGCGAATTGTCAATGCAGAGATCTATAGTCAGCAACTGGAACGTTTAAATCAAGCCCTATAACAGAAATCAGAAACACCCTTCACTGGTCAATCGGAAAGGCGTTCTTCTTCTCCACAACAATGCACGTCCACATGTGGGACGTTTGATGCAACACAAGATAATGGAATTGGGTTGGGAAGTTCTCCCCCACCCACCATATCCACCAGATATGGCACTATCAGATTACCATCTTTTTCGTTCGCTGCAACACCATCTTAATGGGAAACATGTGCAAATGTGGAAGGTGTCAAAGAGAACATCAATATGTTTTTATTTCAAAGCCAAGTGATTTCTTTAGCAGGGAATTAACAATCTGATTGTAGGATCGAAAAGCATCATCGATAAGAATAGAGACTATTTCAATTAATAAATGTTTTGTTTTGATATATAAATTGTTTGGGTTTTTACATCGAAAAAAGCTACATTAATTTCTTGACGACCTAATATTTGGTTTGTTTGGAATTTTGCCCAACGTTACTCGAGGGTTATCTGCACTAGCCGTCTCTAATTTAGCAGTGATAATCTGGAGAGAAGGCAGTTAGTCAACACCACCCACCATCAGTTCCTAGGATAATCTTGTCTGACTGATTAGTGAAATTTGTTAAATCTCTTATAACATATTCACAGCTCTAAAGTTCTGGATACGATTTTTGTTTTTTCTTTACAGAAGAGAACACAAACATTGGACCAGAAAATCTATAGTCAGGCATGCTAATCACTAGGCCACGCCCAGCCATCGGTACAATATTTAGCACTGAAAACATCAAAGTGCCTCGTATTAATTAATTAATTAATGACCAAGTTTCTGAGAAGGCATCTATCAAGGTACTGTAAAATACTCACATTATATATATACATTAACCAAAATATTCTGTGAAATTCCTTTTAAAATATTTTGTTTTTTGTGGATCTGAAAGTAACAATCAGTATTATTAAACTGTTTTGGAATGCTATTTCACAACCTATATTAAGGTTAATATTTTTACAAGTCATAACAGAAATAATATCTTAAGAAATGTAAGTTAGTGTATAATTGCTTAAACTAAATCACAGTTTTTCGTTTCAAGGAT
>NW_013682436.1:0-1549 GCF_000517525.1 Limulus polyphemus | reverse complement strand
GATTGCTCAGTGTATGTACACTATTTTTGACTTTGCATTTTGAATAAAGATGCTTTTACATTTTACATCATATGTCTAATTTATTTATTTTCTTCGCTTAAACTCAGTAATTTAGATTAATTAAGATTTCCTCTGTAATTATCCTGCACAAGTCTTCTGTTATTAAGCAAACTTATCTAACACTGTTATAGGAATAAGTTTACCCTAAGTAAAGTGGTAAAGAATGGTATACCATGTTTTTGCTACCCTTAATATGCGACTTTCTCGAAATATCTGATTTCTTTAAATATAGTGTGCAAACAGAGAATTGCTCAAGTACGCAAAATAATATCTCCTACTTTAGCTGCACTTGGGAGTAGATCAACTAATTTATTATTAAGTGTTTTCTTGCAGGAAAGATGGCTGTGACTTCACCTGTGGTGCCCCGAAACTTGCAACTGTCCTTTCTATTGCTGAATCATATAATGGCCTGGGTTCTCCCCACCCCTGTGTTTCAATGTGAGTGGTTCACAGTCACATACAAGGTGCATGGCGTCAGTAGCCTGGCTATATTTACGTTATTGTATTTTTGTATTTAATATCAGTCTCTCCTCTATTAGGCAGATTTTGTGAGCTTTCATAGAGACTTTTTGACTTAGAAATCTCGTAAGCTTTCATTTAGTTTTTGTTTTTCTCTAGAGGTCTTAGTTTAGTTTACCTTCCAGAATTATTGCGCATAGTGTAACTTTCTATTTCTTTTAGCTTACAGGAAAGGCTCACACTGAACTGGTGAAAGAAAATCAATAAAGGCTGGTTTTTGCTTTTCTTTCTCTTAACGTCTACTGCAAACACTTGTCTTTGTTTTGTAATGTGTTTGTTTCTGACTTGGTTTTTGTTGATAAAGTTTGTTGTTTGTACATCTTGTGTACTGACTTTTTCTTCTTGACAAACCCGTAGGAACAACTTTGTAGCATGATATTTGGTGAAAGTCCCATTTAGTGAGCCTATCCATTTACTCTGATAAAAATCCATGCAATGGAGAATACTGTACAGTAGATAGGAATGAGAAGGGTTGGTGCTGTGATGACGATGCCATTGGTGTCATTGGAAGGGGAACAAACATCACCTGACACACCAGAAAGAGACAACAAAGTTCTTTTTTCCATGAGGTTGAGTCTTAGTAGTATGAGACTGAAGATCATTAGAGTGGTGCTTGAACTAGGGTGTCTGAGACTGAATGGGACAGTCTCTGTAGTCTCCTAGGTATTCAATGGCCAGAGAGACAAAACCCTATTTCTTGTAGATAACTCCCACAATTGTAAAGAATCTGAAGATAGTCAAGATGCATTTACAAACATGAGTTGTTTCACCAGCAGGCAAGACAGTGAGCACTTACCAAGAAATGTGGTAGTTGGTAGGGCAGCAGAGAATTTCTCTGAGAAGGGAAGCGCCCCACTACAGAAGTAATGTGCCATTGATGGATGACAGCCACTTGCAAGAGTTGTTCTGCCAGCAGGTTAGAGTACAGGCAGTCACAGGTGAGATTGAGGGTCATTTATAAAATAGTGAG
>NW_013682435.1:0-2712 GCF_000517525.1 Limulus polyphemus | reverse complement strand
TATGTAGTGCATGATGTGTTATTTGTCCTCAATTTGTGGAATGAATATTGGGTGTGTGATCCATTCTTATATTACCATAGTTGTGCTATTGAATGTATAAAGTGTATTTTACACTTCATTCTGAGGTGTGATGCATAATGTGTACATGTATGTGATGATGAGATTATGGAAGATTTTTTAAAGTTTTTCTGTTGAGAATTTCAGAGCTGTTTTATTTGTGATATGCATATAATAATTATTGTTTAGTTAGAATGCCATTTTGCTTTTATTCTGCTCTTTCTACTGAACCTTTGTACAAGGTAAATATTAAATATTATTGTTAATGTGCAAGATTTATATTCTGAACTTAGTTAAAGATCAAATATAGTTTTCAGAATGAAACATTTGGTTGAAAAATCCTCTGAAGATACTATGGAGACTGAATGTAACATCGATTAAAAAGTCCCATTATTAGATATTCTGTAAATTCTCTAGTCTGTATATATTTTAGTAATGTTCTTTATCAATCTTATTAAAATTAAAGTAACACCTAAATAAACTTTTTAAGCACCACTGTTGTTGAAGAAAACCAATGTTTAACAGTATACAATAAAACATTTATTCAAATCTATTGTAAAAAGATAAAAACTTGACACTGCTGGCAGTTCTCAAACTTTTTTCACTGATGATACCCTAACCTACTTACATTGATTTGTTAGACACCTCTGCTGCAATATACAGTATTTTTTGTAGATTTTTTTATGTACTAAATTATTCTTTGTTTGATGAAACTCTCATGACAGCTCTAGCAACTTGCCATAACATGCTAAGATGTTGTGACACAAAGACTGGAAAGCATTGCTCTACATGTTTCAACGTATTACTTCATCATCACCAGCAGTGCAATATTTTACAAATGCTAAGACCTGTATATACCTTACTAAAACTTGCATGATCTAAAACAAATTTATTAACTGACTTAATTCAAAAAATTTTATGCCATCTATTGACAACTTATCCCTCTAATTCTTCATCCATATTTAAGATATTAAAATTAGTTTTATTATATTTGATCAGTTCAACATATTTATGGATATATTTACTATTAATACCTGTAGGTTGTGTTAAAATAACAGCTTTTACCCATTGAAACATGTTTAGTTTGATCATTGTGTTTAAAGGTAAGAACTTTAATTTATTATTGTTAATGCATATTTTGTATTCATTTAATCTGTATTTTATATTTCTTGCCATTTACATGTAACTTTATAAATATCAGTTTTTCCCATTATGTCAATTTTGTCTTAGTTGTATTATGAATTTGGCTAACCTTCTTCATTTGTCTGTACACCTGAAAAGTGGTTTAGTATTTTTCTAAACTGTTGTATTTTACAAAATAGACCAGTTATGACTGATAACACAAGCTCTTTTTTGTTATTCCTTTCAACTAGTAATTTTAATGTAATAATTTCCTCCATTATGTCTTGAATTTTGTAACAGTTCTGTCAGTAATTTCATGATTAAAACCTCTTTTACTGCTTCATACTTAATATCTTGCTGTTTACAAATCAAGTTTAAAATACTATCCACATAAGAATAAAAAGCAGTGGTTTTTTTTTTCAGATTTAGTATAACATGATTTTTTTTTATGTGGACATGATTACTGCAAATGGTTTACAAAACAGCAGTTTCAAACTTATCCTTATTTCTACTTACTAAAACATCCAAGAAGGATAATCAGTTATTTTCCTCAATTTGATATGCAAATATAATAGAACTGTCAATGTTAGTAAGATAAATAGCAAAATGAGTTCAAATTCTTTTTACCATGCCACCATATCAGAACATGTCATCAATATGCCTTATTCAAGTTTAGGCTTAATATCCACCTTATTTAATTTTTCAGTTTCAAAATCGTCTATAAACAAATTACATAGTAATGTAGATAAAGGAGAGCCAATAGCCAAACCTTCACTGTTTGTAAACTTTACTCTTAATAAGAAAAAACAAAAAATTTAGCACGTTTCAACAAGTTTAATCATCAGTTATTTCTAAAGCTGAATTATTGATCTCTTTTTATTTGTTTTCAAAACATGCAGTGGCTGTATTCATGGGTAATTCAGTGAATTTATTTTCATCCATTAAAAATGAATACTTTTGTGATATGAATTTCACTACATTGTATCGGAGAGTGCACTAGCACTCCCTATGTACGGATGGCATGAACACCTGTATTAAAGCAATACAAAAATCATCTGGATTTTCTTCTCTATAGGTCATCAAAAACTAGATATGAAGAGCTACCTGATGTAGTCACTCTTTCTCCAGGGTATATGCCGCTTTTCAGCTTTCCAGAGCGTCTTAAAGTCGAAAACCGGCAAATAGCCAAACCAGGCCTAGTACCTACCTAGTTTTAGCAGTACCTATAATTTTATTATCATTTGATAGACCAAAACAGTCTTCATGATCTTTGACCACCTATTTTGTTATTCTTTGCAAAATTTAAAAAGCTTTAGAATACACACTATAACCTAGTAACCCATGTATGCCATCTTATATTAAAAAATAAGCAAACAAGTATCAGAGAAAAAAATTATTGATAAATAAAAAAGCTATGAAGAGCTGGCTACCGAACTTGAAAAAAGAACCAAACAAGGTAGGAATGGAAGTGAACATATCACTTGATCTGTTAATGATCACATAGCAGACTAAGCTATCTTGACATTACACAGA
>NW_013682434.1:1533-3242 GCF_000517525.1 Limulus polyphemus | reverse complement strand
TTAAGTGCTGTGACATGCAGATCAATGGATGTAGCAACACCCTTAACGTAGTACAATACATAATTTAATATCCGATATACACCACTTACGATAGCACAATACACAAATTAATATCTGATGTACACCACTAACGTAGGACAATACACAGACTAATATCTTATATACACCACTAACGATAGTACAATACACAAATTAATATCTGATATTCACAAATAACGATAGTACAATACACAAATTAATATCTGATATACACCACTAACGATAATACAAAACACAAATTAATATCTGGTATAACCCACTAACGATAGAAAAATACAGAAATGAGTATTTGATATACACCTCTAACGATAGTACAATACCCAACTTTATATCTGATATACACAACTAACAATAATAAAATACACAAATTAATATCTGATATACACCACTTACGATAGCACAATACACAAATTAATATCTGATATTCACCACTAACGATAGTACAAAACACAAATTAATAGCTGATGTACACCAACAACGATAGAACAATTCAGAGACTAATATCTGATATTCACCACTAACGATAGTACAATACAAAAATTAATATCTGATATATACCCCAACGACAGTACAATACACAATGACATATCCGATATACACCACTATCGATAGAACAACACACAAATTAATATCTGATGTACACCTCTAACGATAGTACAATACATAATTTAATATTTGATATACACCACAAACGATAGTACAATACATAAATTAATATCTGATGTGCACTGCTAGCGATATCACAATACATAACTTATGTCTGAGGTACACCCTTAACGTAGTACAATACATAATTTAATATCTGATATACACAACAAACGATAGTAGAATACACAAATTAATATCTGATGTACACCCCTAACGATAGTACAATACATAATTTAATATTTGATATACACCACTAACGATAGTACAATTCACAAATTAATATCTGATATACACCATTAACGACAGTACAATACGCAATTCAATATCTGATACACCCCACTGACGTTAGTACAATACACCAATTTATATCTGATATACACCACTAACGATAGTAGAATACACAAATTAATATCTGATGTGCACAACTAACGATATCACAATACATAATTTAATATCTAAGGTACACCACTAACGATAGGAATATACACCAATTAATATCTGATATACACCACTAACGATAGTACAATACACACATTAATATCTGATGTACACCACTTACGACAGTACAATACGCAATTTAATATCTAATACACCAACTGACGTTAGTACAATACACAGAATAATATCTGATATACAACACTAACGATAGTACAATATACAAAATAATATCTGATATACACCCCTAACGATAGTACAACACATAATTTAATATTTGATATACACCCCTAACGATAGTACAACACATAATTTAATATTTGATATACACCACAAACGATAGTACAATACACAACTTAATATCTAATATAAACCACTAAAGATAGTACAATACACAAATTAATATCTGATGTGCACTGCTAACGATATCACAATACATAATTTAATATCTGAGGTACACCACAAACGATAGTACAATACACAAATTAATATCTTATATACACCACTAACGATAGTAGAATACACAAATTAATATCTCATGTTTGTTTGTTTTTGAATTTCGCGCAAAGCTACACGAGGGCTATCTG
>NW_013682434.1:0-1004 GCF_000517525.1 Limulus polyphemus | reverse complement strand
GGGGATTCGAACCCGCGACCCGTAGATTGCGAGTCGAGCACCCTAACCACCTGGCCATGCCGGGCCACCAATATCTCATGAGCACAACTAATGATATCACAATACATAATTTAATATCTAAGGTACACCACTAACGATAGGAATATACACCAATTAATATCTGATATACACCACTAACGATAGTACAATACACACATTAATATCTGATGTACACCTCTAACGATAGTACAATACACAATTTAATATATGATACACCCCACTGACGTTATTACAATACACAAAATAATATCTGATATACACCACTAACTATAGTACAATACGCAATTTAATATCTAAGGTACACCACTAATGATAGGAATATACACCAATTAATATCTGATATACACCACTAACGATAGTACAAAACACAAATTAATATCTGGTATAACCTACTAATGATAGAAAAATACAGAAATTAGTATTTGATATACACCTCTAACTATAGCACAATACTCAAATTCTCGAACGTCAATAATACTTTTGACTGCAGTTCACTTACTCACTATCTTCACACACACATTACATTATTCGCGTCACGTTGTTACCCTCTTTTATATACCAGCCTACCCTATAGCTAAGAAATACTAGAGCATTTGCCAAGGTACGGGATAGTTCTAGAAACGTGGCGTCACACTAGTCATGTGACTCGCTGACGCAACACTGCCCCTCCTTAATATTATTCGTCCCGAACAATAACCACATATAATAAACCAATAACAATAACTTAATTAAAATGTACAGAATTACAAACACAAAATTACAATTCAACAAAGTCTCTTAATTTTACGGGACGTATACTTCTTCCGTACTGGTCTCCGTCTCGTTGGCTTCTGCTTCACGTGGGGTTCATCTGCTTCATCAGTAAATGTCCTATCGTCAATAACAGTCACATCAGTGGTAGTAACTTCATCAAGAGCTGAGTAGTTTCTTCTTCGACGGTGGCTTTTTCAGGTGGAACGTCTTCA
>NW_013682433.1:0-2713 GCF_000517525.1 Limulus polyphemus | reverse complement strand
TACAGAAAAAAACAGCCCATGGTAATTATAACTGAGCATATAGCTGTTTTTATGAAATAAATAATTATTAGTTAGATATGTAAAACCTATAAGATATTTTAACATCGGATTATACATATAGGTAAACAGAGTGAGATGACAGTTCAAATAATAACCATACACAAAATAGCAGGAATGAGAAATATCTTAAATATTAACGAATAGTAAAATATATAAAGAAGGGTTTTAATTTAGGTGAATAGGGTAATCTGTCGGTTCATAAATAGACCTTTTTAACATTTTCTAGAATGACTTCAGAAGATATACTTTTTAAAACTGTTTCGATGTAAATATGGATATTTTTCACAAGCGTCAACAATATAAGAGCACTAAAGCTTCGATTCAAATAGTCATACCCTGTCGTAGAAACATAAAATATCGTGACATAACGCATAAACAACCATGTGCTTCCATGGTGTAAGGATTCCCCAATCTGTATGTGACTAAAAGAATGCAGTAGGTCATGTGACCAAATCGTCAGAAACTAGTTGCTGTTTTCGGCTTTGGAGACGTCTCAGTTATGTGTTCTATAATATGAGTTTCTTTTGTTGTTGTTTATTTTTTTCGTCATTGAATTCTGATGACCCCAAATTCCTGACCTGGTGGCATCGAAGTCACGCGATGAGGGGTTAACGACACCAGCTTAACTTTAAAAATCACCCAGAATAAAGAAAACAAGCACTTCACTTGTTTTAAACTACCAGCTTTTACTGCTTGTGTTCACGTTCTTGTAAAATATCATTAAAAGGTGTATATGAGGAAAGACTTAGCCAGTACATAAAGTCATTGTGTAAATAGACAATAATTCAGCAAATACAAATGATGATAAGTTTAACAAAACAAAGGATCAAAATGTGTTTAATTTCAAAAGAGTGTTATAACGGCTCAAAGCGACACCTACGTAGTCAAACGTAAACTCGTTTCTCGAAGTCATACAGATGATCAATTGGAATACTTTCTCTTCTTTATTCACCCAGACTTATATTAATAAAGTAAAATTCCTGTTCAGAAACCAATGATTTGTAAAGTAAAATTATATTCAACAACATCTTCATGATTCATTCATTACCTACCTCTGTTAGAAAATCATGTTTACTCTGCCTGTTAATAAAGTAAAATTCCTGTTCAGAAACCAATGATTTGTAAAGTAAAATTATATTCAACAACATCTTCATGATTCATGATTCATTCATTACCTACCTCTGTTAGAAAATCATGTTTACGATGTCTGTTAATAATGTAGAATTTGTATTCAAAATCTACATGCACAGTTCATAATCAATCCAGGTGTATTTTAATAAATAATAATAATCCAGAAACTATATTTCTATTTAATTATCAACCCTGTTGTACTTTAATTAAATAACAGTTCTATTCAAAACCATATTTGTGGTTCATTACCAATTCAGTATACTTCATTATAGTAAAAAAAACGCCTGTTAAAAATTAATACGTGTAATTGATTAGCAACCCAGTTTCGCATTAATAAAGTGAAATTCATTTTCAGAAACCATATTTAAAGAAACTGAAACATATCAACCAACATTATAGATTACAAAATCTATGTTGGTACTTGCCGAGTTGTGAAAGGAAGTTTTCAAAGGTGGTCTTAATAACAATACATCATATATTTATGGATTTGTTTGTTTTGGAAATGTTACTCAAAGCTACATAAAGCCTACCACTTCATAGCCGTCCTTAGTTTTGCACTGATAGACTAGTTGGAAGGCAGATATTCAAGAGCACCCGCCACCAACTTTTGATCTAATCTTATCTGACCGAATAGGACTGTTATTTTAATAGCATAATCACGGCACCAAATGCTGTGAGAGTTTTATAGGCAACAGGAACGCGAACTACTAACCCTCGTATCCACAGTCCGCCACGCTAACTACTAGGCCACTCATGGCTCTACTCTTCATTACGTAATGTATCTCCTTTTATACATCTGCTGTGATACTATTGAAGTTCTATAGTTATATAAATGGGGTTAATGTTTTCAAAACCTGGCAAAAAATTGCATATTTTTAAAATTTCGATTTTTTATTTATAGTCTTTCAATATATTAAACTGATACACATAGCAATGTTAAGTATAGACTCATCGTTAGATTTCACAACCAGAGTACATGTTCTCTAATCGTATTCGATGTCATTCCTTACTGTCATATATCAATTTATCTACTTCCATGACATAAACAAATAAGGTATTTTTGTGTGTATTTTCAAATTTATACCTGTGTTACTGTAAGACAAATTAGTTTCAAGCTTATTATTAACTATGATTCAAAAATTAATTGTTACAATAAAGTACAAATAAAATGTAAATTTCAATATTTAAAACGTATTTCAGTAATCAATTATACAATGGCAAAAATAATATGATTTTTTGTCCAATTTTTTGCTGAAGATTCTCTCACATCCTCCTAATAAATACACTATAATATATTTTTATACCACCTTTCCGACCCTCAGAAATAATAGATTAAAAACAAGAATTTAAATCTTAATAAGTGTGATTTTAAATAAGCAGATTCTAAGTATGTTTTTTGTTGTTGCGATATATTGTTCTTTCATGTATGTTTTTTGTTGTTGCGATATATTGTTCTCTAGTTTCATGTATGTTTTTGTTGTTGTTGCGATATATTGTTCTTTCATGTATGTTTTTGTTGTTG
>NW_013682432.1:0-2714 GCF_000517525.1 Limulus polyphemus | reverse complement strand
ACACAATATACCAAGCTCATGTTTAATGTTGTTAGTGACATTTTGTTCGTGTACCCTATATTGTGTGACACAACTAAAACCTCAGAAGCTTGGAACATAATGTTACTAACAACATTAAACCTGTACCAGGTTTTAGTTGTGTGACACAATATACCAAGCTTCTGTTTAATGTTGTCAGTAACATTATGTTCCTGTACCAGGTTTTAGTTGTGTCACACAATATACCAAGCTTCTGTTTAATGTTGTTAGTGACATTTTGTTCGTGTACCAGGTTTTAGTTGTGTTACACAATATACCAAGCTTCTGTTTAATGTTGTCAGTAAAATATTGTTTCTGTACCAGGTTTTAGTTGTGTCACACAATATACCAAGCTCATGTTTAATGTTGTTAGTGACATTTTGTTCGTGTACCAGGTTTTAGTTGTGTTACACAATATACCAAGCTTCTGTTTAATGTTGTTAGTGACATTTTGTTCGTGTACCAGGTTTTAGTTGTGTTACACAATATACCAAGCTTCTGAACATAATGTTACTAACAACATTAAAGGTACAGGTATATTGTGTGACACAACTAAAACCTCCAAGCTTCTGTTTAATGTTGTTAGTAACATTATGTTCCTGTACCAGGTTTTAGTTGTGTTACACAGTATACCAAGCTTCTGTTTAATGTTGTCAGTAACTTATTGTTTCTGTACCAGGTTTTAGTAATGTTGAACAGTATCCAAAGTTCCTGTTGGCCATCCACAGCTCCAAAAGATTACTGGTCGAAACAGTTATTCCAACTGCTCATATATTGGCAGATTCAATCATCAATCTAACAGTATCTAAAGGGCAAAGACATGAAGTAAGACTTTGATTTGAATTTTTTTTCATTGAATGAATACATTTCATTTCTATTAGGACAAGAGATATGATGTTAGGTTTCATATTGGACACATATTTATCTTTATCCTTTTATCAGTTTACGTGAAGTTCTCAAATTGTTTTCACTTACAAATAACCTCTCAGTTGATACCAAGTATGTTATAATTGTACTACTACCAATTGTTTTCACTTACAAATAACCTCCCAGTTAATACCAAGTATGTTATAATTGTACTACTACCAATTGTTTTAACTTACAAATAACCTCTCAGTTAATACCATGTATGTTATAATTGTACTACTACCAGTTGTTTTAACTTACAAATAACCTCTCAGTTAATACCATGTATGTTATAATTGTACTACTACCAATTGTTTTAACTTACAAATAACCTCTCAGTTAATACCAAGTATGTTATAATTGTACTACTACCAATTGTTTTCACTTACAAATAACCTCTCAGTTAATACCAAGTATGTTATAATTGTACTACTATCAGTTGTTTTAACTTACAAATAACCTCTCAGTTAATACCAAGTATGTTATAATTGTACTACTACCAATTGTTTTCACTTACAAATAACCTCTCAGTTAATACCAAGTATGTTATAATTGTACTACTATCAGTTGTTTTAACTTACAAATAACCTCTCAGTTAATACCAAGTATGTTATAATTGTACTACTACCAATTGTTTTCACTTACAAATAACCTCTCAGTTAATACCATGTATGTTATAATTGTACTACTACCAATTGTTTTAACTTACAAATAACCTCTCAGTTAATACCAAGTATGTTATAATTGTACTACTACCAATTGTTTTCACTTACAAATAACCTCTCAGTTAATACCAAGTATGTTATAATTGTACTACTATCAATTGTTTGATGAGAAAGTATTCAAAGTTTTAAAACTATATTTAAAAAAATAGAACACACAAACTTATTCTTTAGCCTACAGAGCTCCTTTGAGATCTATTTTTGGGAACCTACTTACTAGTTAAGGTAACTGAAGGTTTTACTTTGTTTATGAAATGTTAGGGTGGGGTTTTGTAATCAAGAGATTGGGTAAACTTGATATACACTATCATTATGTTTCAAAAGGTATTTTAAGAAAACCTGATCTGATGTTTCTAAATGTTAGGGTAGAGAAGGAATGACAGCGTATTACCTCACCAAAGGTTGGGCTGGACTAGTGGTAGTTCTAGAAAACCGTTTGCCCGATAAGTGTATTCAAGTGATCTGTGATTGTTCAGAAAGCATCAACGTTGTGTCAACCCGAGCCACTCTCCGTACCGTAGACAGTATACCGCCCCTTCACAGGTAGGGATAGCAAAATGTTGTCACTTTCACCTGTAGATTGACTATTGATACTAATGGTTGTATTAGTTCCAGATCTAATGTAAAATCCACATAAATATTATTTGTAACAGAAGTGTTGAATCATTTTCATAGAAGTTTACATAAAATTGGAAGTAGAGAATGATCATTAACTAGAACATAATTTAAAACTGAAATTAGGAGTGGTTTAATGAGTTTCCTTTGATCAAAAGACATGTTAGAGAGAATTGGTCAATAAACATCCGGGTTATTCTAATTTTTCAAAGAAATTCACCCCTAGTTGTTTCTCAGTTCCATAGGTAAGGTATGTTGTTAAAATTCATCCCTATGTCAAGCCAACAGCTAGTTGTTTCTCAGTTCCCTAAGTAAGGTGTTGAAATTCACCCCTATGAACATTGTTATTGGAGCTATGTAGATGAAACTTCAATACTCTTCAAGGTCCAAGGTCAAGTTCCTCCATATTTGAAGTATTTAAATAGCAAACATAAAGGAACTATAAAGTTCTAA
>NW_013682431.1:2286-3605 GCF_000517525.1 Limulus polyphemus | reverse complement strand
TCTTAAGCAGTCGAAAACCGACAGAATTTATAACGTGCTACTCTTTCACAAACTTGTCTGCTCACAGTAACGTTTCTAAGAAAGTACTTTTATAAACAAACTCTTAACGAAATTAAGGAAGTTTTGTAAGGAAACTTGAAAATTTATGCATGTCGCCTTTTCTTATTAGCAGACCCAAGGCAGTTTCTTGTCCATGTATTTTTTATTTTTAGACAAAATGTAAATGTGTTCACTGTTGATGTTGTTGGAAAATTATCTTCTGTGAAGTTAATCTTTGTGACTATTTAAAAATGTTTGCTATCAATCGGAAGAGATAAGTAAGAAAGTTACCAAGAGAGTAAGGGCAAAATTGAAAATATAGCAAGGAAATAAGTGCACTTGACGCAAACCTCTTTAGCAGAACTAGGTTGGAACTCGTGAAGGGCAGCGAGCGAGAGTAGTGCGACAGTTGCTGTTGAAGTTTGAAGCACACACACACACACCCCGTTCCTTTATATATTTTGTTTCTATAACCATCAGAGAATTATTCCCCCATCTCAGTCTTGAAATGTAGGTTAATCGATCTACACACATTTTTTTTTGAAACACAAAACAAAACAACATATACCGCTTAACGTTATTTTCTTTGAACAAAAGAAGAGCAGGAACGGGTGAGGAAGTAGTAGGACTTTAAATTGAAATAAATACACGTATTAATTAATCCAGGTTATAAACGGACAGCGAAATGACCAATAAAATGAGGTGAAATTTAAATGTAATAAAAAAATTCGACTGCCGATATTAGCTGGTGTCGAAAACTGAATTCAGTACCCACGTCTATAAGTGATAGGAAATAGGCCTATAACCAAAGATTTTCCGAAAATGAGATGAGTAGAAAATAGCAAGAAGCTGTAGGGTGACTTGTAGACCTTTGAAAAAGTTTCCAGAGGCCCAGTTGATGCATTAAATGTTCGCTATCCTGTCACACGATCCTACTTTGGACAATCATGCAAACACATTGTTCTGTGTGCGCGCGCGCTTGTGTGCTTAGGACTGGTGTTCAACTTTCCAGCGTCCTCTATCAACAACGAGTTTATAAAACAACTATGTATTCTAGGACGGAATGAACATACAAAAAAACATACGATTCAGACAACCGTGTTTTGCAGAAAAAAATACATAAAAGCCTTGATAACCAAATATTAAATCGTCATCTTCATACCACGTTGACAGCGCAGGTTCTCGTCTGATCCCCGAAGCTAAGCAACGCCCGGCTTCGTAAAGTGAGGACGTGCTTGTCATGAGCTCTGCAAGTGCTTCGAGCGGGAGAAGTTTTCAGG
>NW_013682431.1:0-1395 GCF_000517525.1 Limulus polyphemus | reverse complement strand
AATTAGTTTTTCGTATATTTACTTGTAAGTTGTACTTTCATTGGTTACGTTTTCTTTCTCCGTTTTTTGTGGAAATGCTTCGGGCTTGGGAGTTTCTGTCATCCGGACCGACTCAACCTCCAATCACTGATGTGATGGACATTTATGAACAACCTTTATTTCTTAATAGACATGTTACTGATGCTGCTGGCAATGTTTTGTTTTTCCGTGAATTTACTGTTACTGATGCTGTTGGCAATGTTTTGTTTTTCCGTGAATTTACTGAAGCTGGAATAACGCAGGTGCGTCATTTGTTATATGAAGTTATTCCTCGATTTTTACGTCATGACGCAATAGTTGAACAAATCGTGGATTGTAATACTGAACTAAATCCCAGTTTTGTTTTACGACGCTTGAACTTGCTTTTTTCGTGTTTGCCGCCTCTTTGGAGGGCGGGGGTGGTTGAGAGTCTACCCACGAGATTACCCACCTCCACCTTTGAGCTGTATTTTGATAATTATTTTAAGGGGGAACCGCAGAGATTGTCTGGTGTAACACTTAAAGAGTTCACCAGATTGTTAAAAGGGACTTTTTATCGGAGGCATCCACCTCGACCATTCTGGTCGTCTGTGGTAGCCCATGAAGATTGGGGGTCGATATGGCCTCATACGTTTAATGCATTTGTAGGTTACAACATATGTGACCTTGATTATCTGTTGTGGCATCATGCAATTACCACAAATGTCAAGTTGGTTCATATGCCTATTCCCGATTCTGGTATGTGTAGTCTTTGTACACAATCCTTGGAGACTATCGCCCACTTATTTTTCCAGTGTTCAGAAGTTCAAGATTTATGGAACCTTGTATTTTTATTATTAAGTAATATGGTGGGAAGAAATCTTACTGAACAGGAAAAAAGTTTTGTTTCATTAATTGGGTACATACCGAATATGGTTGGATTTATTAAAAAGTTGTCCCGTTTAATATCCTCCTTAGCACGCAACGTAATTTATTCTGCAAGAGGTATTAAACTATCTCGAAATGTAAATACACATTTAATTAGTTACTATAAAGCTCGATTAAAGTCTCGAATTTATTTTGATTACAAACGTTTTCAGTTACAAAATAACATAACAGCATTTTATTTTTTATATGAAGAACATGGAAAGTTGCTCCATAAAGGCAAACAAGGGTATATAATGAATGTATGTCTTCGATAGCAGTTTTTCATTCTATGTTTTGTATCCGATTATTTTCAAACCTGTAATTTTTTGATTTCAAGTTATATTGTGTTCTATGCTGTTTTTACTGTTTTGTTTACAGTAATTAATTTTCATTTGTGTTATTGAGTTTGTTGTTTTGAAATTAACTGTCTGTGAATTATGCTTTATTTGTACATACGCCCTCTAGGAGGGT
>NW_013682430.1:3924-6639 GCF_000517525.1 Limulus polyphemus | reverse complement strand
CAGGGTTGGCTGCATAACCATATCGCATTCGAATCTTTGTAATTGGGTATTCATGATAGGCTCACTTCATCCTAATATGTACAGGTCAAGATTAACACCATACTTATCTTTAGCATATCACTTCACAGGTGATGTATTAGTATAATAGTTACCTGTGCTTGATGCTTTATTATAATAGTTATTCAATGCACGATGCTTTACCAGAGAGGGATTATTATGATATCTTGCTAGTACTTGATTTAATATTGAGCTTCAATTACTTTTATAGTATTTACATCTAATACTTTATATATGAGGCTGAGGGTAATAGCACTGAAGTGATTTAAGCCTTTTTGTCTCGGGGTTTACTTTATACATTTTCCGCCTCCTACTGTTCACCACTGCATTACAGTTAGCCCACTTGAAATATTTTTGAATATGTAGGCTTAAAGTATGCACATGTTTTGGTGTTTGTTTCGTTGCATCATTTTGACTAGAATAGATATCTAATCCGCACTTAGTTGTAGCAACTGGATATCTAGCACTATCCTGTGCACTAACAACTGGATGTTCAGTTGATATTGACTGAAGTTAATTATCCAATCAGTTTGTTTCTGTATTTGTATTTGTTATATATCTTGGTCCCTTTTGAGAGGGTCGTTTGGCTTTCCCAGTCGATTTGCACGTGCCAGCTCTACACCTACCCTGCTGTGCATTGACCAAGTTATAGTGGGCTCGACCAGTGGTTTCAAGAGAAGTGAAAGAACCTTTCTGGTCAAATGTTTGCAGCTTTTACTTACCACCCATGGAAACAAGCCATGTAACTATAATTCGCTTTCAATCAACTGTTAAACAAGTTCATGTAAATCCAAAAACAATCAGTAAATCAATAAGCTCAGAGTGAGGCGAAGAAAAATCCAAATTCTGACCATCCCTGGTCTTAAACCAAAATAGCTACCTCCATAGTGATGATGATGACCTATATAGCTAACTACACACACATACTTTGCTATATATGTATGTAACTACAAAATATCCTTGCTAATATTAGCACTATGCACACACAATAAGTTAATATTACACTTTAATACTGAGTAACAGTCAAACTTGACAATTCTTGCCAAAACGTGCACAGAAGTAGTTAGCATGTCACTCTGAAGTGGGAAGTGTGACGTCATGTGTAATTAATATACAAACTATATGCTAATTAATATCCAATTAGTGGTTAATTAATCAAGGTTTAATTAAGTAATTAGCAGTAAATTATATCTAAATTCGTAATTAAAGTTTAGTTAGCGGTTAATTAATAAATAAATTATTTAATTAATGAGATATAAACAGTATGGAAATTAATAATTAATATATAATTAGTGGGTTATTAATTAGATATTAATTAATTAAATAATTATATACGAATGATATGTAAATTATAATTATATATTTATTCATGGTTTATTAACTGTAGGTTAATAATGAATATTCACATTTTAAATACGATTACGTCATCAACACCAGAGGGAGCGTTTCTATTGCACATTTAAAATGATGATGACAAAACCTTGTCGAAACGTTGTACATTTGCTGTTATGTTAAACTTATATTAAAGTTTTTCTTCATTACCCATTCAAGCCGTCTCCAGCCATTATTAGTCTATTGCACATTGCTAGGTGGCATCATATGATTACATCACCAAAACCCGGAGGACGCTTTGCTAGGTGACACCATATGATTAAGTCATCATTACCAGAGGGCCTTTGCTAAGATTTATCTTTTTCCTATTATTTCATTGTGTATATATTTTTGCTATTATAAATCATCTTTAGGCATTCGTCTGTATGAAAATAAAAACATACAATTATTTTAGTAAAATGTAATATTGCTCTATAATGAATAAATGATTCAAACATATCACGTTGTAATCTGTATACAGTCCTATGGAAATATAGAGACACTTTATGTGTATATAAAGACCATCCACCTTTGAGAGATGTACACTGTTACTAATTGCTTCAGTCTCGTTAAGTGTGTGATCTATCTAATATATATTAACGATATCTGCTTAAAACATATTGGGGTTTTATATAAGTGAAATAGTAACCTCTTTTATAATGTAAAATATGTGATATGTTAAGTCATTTATTCACTATAGAGTAAAATATAATCCACTAAATTAATCGTACGTTGTTATTTTCAAACAGAAGAGTGACTGAAGATTACTTACAAAAGTAAAAAACTATAAACATAATGAAATAATATGAAAAATTTAAATTTTAATAATGCGCCCTCTGTGGATGATGACTTAATCATATGGTGTCACCTAGGTATGCGTCCCTGATGTTGATGACATAATCGTAATTAAAATGTGAATAATGAATATTATTTTCATATTAATTAACCTTTAATTAATGGACCATTAATGGATATATAATTACCTCCACCACCGAAAGTGGACAGAGGTTATGTTTTCACCCATGTTTATCAGCAAGATTTCTCGAAAACAGCTGGATGGATTTGGACGAAAGTTGTATACATTTGCACTATGACAAAACTTAGAAATAATTAGTTTTGGGAGGGTCAAGGACAAAAAAAATCCTTATATATTAACCTTATCCTTATCTGTTAAACTCAGTGAAAAATGATCAAATTTTGATGAAGCTTGGTGTAAATGTGTAGAATATTATTCCTCATTGTTCTTCCAAAAACCACCATGTCTGTTGATAACTACGGTAATACGGA
>NW_013682430.1:0-3764 GCF_000517525.1 Limulus polyphemus | reverse complement strand
TAAATTGTAGTTTCGAGAGTTAAAAAGTTTCATAGATATTACTTAGAAGAATCATTAAAAATATAAACTAATACCAAATGCATGCACTTACCTTATAAAAACATTCACAAACATGAGTGGGTGATATGAGCAAATACAAACTATCGATAAAAGGTACAATTCTTTCATTTTCAGAGCCTGTTTTGGTGACACATGAAGTTCAACATCACCATCAGTGTGCGGTTGTTCGATATCAACGTTCGCATGAACTGAATCTTCTTGCAATGTTGGGCATAGTATTTCGTTATTTATTGTTATTGTACAGTCCACGTCTTTCGTAATTGGTCCTCTAAGTTCATTGCTACACGATTGTCTTGACGTTTGGTACACAATAGTTAATTCACTGGATTTTGTTTCTTCCTGTGTTAGAAAAAAATACTACAATAATTTCTTAGATATAGAAACAGACAATACTATATAATGGAACATAGATGTACCATCTTTTCTGACTTTTATTTTTAATTACCTGACTAAGCAGTCATCTTAAACAACACTATTTTCTTAACAAACACCATAGTTTGTTTATATTAACCTCTGGCTAAGCTTCATTAGATCCACAATGTTGTAATTTCATCAATGGTTCTATTTAGTTGCATAAACATCTGTCTTACCATTCTTTCTTTAAGCGTGTATCCTGAGATGTAAAGATTTCTTTTCAACAATACAGTAACACTACATTTATTACCAGAAGAAGCGTTAATGTTGGAGAAAAAACAGCAAAATAAGTATTTTTAAAAACACCCTATTTAGAACACACATTTCATACTTACCACTATTTCACAAAATTCCTACGGTCGTTCGAAAAAGTATCGATAGGATTAGTGAAGCGTTTCAAACAAAGTAATACAAAACAAGCTAAAAACTTCTACTGCCATCTTTTGGTATAATAATAAGCTAATTATCTTCCAGGTTACTGATCTTTATATATTTATCAAACATCTAGGTTTGTATTCATTATCTAACCGAGATGTATCTAAGCAGAAATTAAAAGATCCAGTTCTGAAATAACGTAGTTTTATAGAACATACTATTATTAAGAAGATATATCTCCAGTGGTTTAAAATGTGTGGCTGCAACTGAATTATTTGTTAAATTTTGTTGAGTTGAGATTCACCATATGTTTACACAAACCTTATTATTCAGACTAAATTAACAACTTGATTTAACGAAAACTGGCGCTAGTATATAAGTCGGACTTATTTGGATGATATAATGCGAATTGACATTGAAGTGTAAAAAATCATTAATAAACTTTTCAATTCAATTCCTCTAACCTGGTTTGACTCTCGTGGTAATTCTTGGTACATAAACAGCCCAATCAGTAGAATTCCACCATTAACACTTCCCATTACCAAAAACAAAACAGGAACACTCTCTATAATTTCATCTTGTAAAAAAAACCTGAAAAAATACCAAGAGTTTACTCGTTAATGAAAAAGTAAATTGGTTTATGAATTAATTTAATACGACATTGATGATGTTGAACAGCATTAGCCCGCCTCCTAGTGGTAAAGCCTTAAGTATGTGGAATTATAACGCTAGAAACCGGGTTTCGATTCTCGTGGTGGGCAGAGGCCAGGTAGTCCATTGTGTAGATTTGTACTTATCTTTAAACAATGAAACAAACAAAAATAGTGATAGGTAAAACTCATGAGTAAATGGTAGCTTTAATGATAAAAGAACAAAATATCGTGTATAGCAATTAGTGAAAACCCACAGTAAACGGAACAAACTCACGTGAGACTGAAGAGGACGCACGAATGTGTCGAAACTAGTTTCTATAATATCAGACTTCTGACAGTTTGTTCTGTATATTGGGAATTTTCACTAAATGGTAGCTTCAGCTCCCTATGTAATATTATACTTATGTCTTTAGAATACCTTCCTACAGTTTGTTAGCTAAAACATCACTTAGCCAACTTAAATAGCTAACATTTAAAATTCCCATGGATTTAAAAAACAACAACAATGTATGACATACAGCCCTATAAAATTATTAAATACAAATGAAATCATCTTCTTATGGTTATGAAACACTTCTATGAAAAAGTAAAACAAACTAAAACCTAAGAATTTACTTTATTTATAACCGTGACTTTAGGCCTTAAACGGTATTTCTAAGGATTTTATCTTGAGTAATGTAAAAATGTAATTTCGTGTACGTTCTAAAATAAGTAACACTAATTTCAAAGAATAATGCACGGAATCTCGTGGATTGCATAAGATGACGAAATCTAGAATCTTTTCTTCCAAGATATTTTAAACATTTGTGGTCATTAGAATGAAAAAATAATTATATCTTAAAGAGAAGGAAGCCAGGATTTTGGTGATATATTAAAGAAAACGTACCTTATTTTACCAATAAGTTGGAACCAATAGTCTGTGTTTTACTTCAAGAAGCGTCACATAAGTTCACAGAAACTTGTAACTTACCCTTCAGAAGCAGGTTTGAGATTACTAGGGTTCACAAAGAATGTCTGTACGTTATTCGTCAAGAGAGGATTTAAAGCCATCCCTGAAGCCACTATCCCTGTCACGAGGCCTTTTTTGTTTGGAAACCACTTTGAAAATATTTCGTAATTTATTTTTGACTTGTCTTTTTAAACACACAAGTTAAATGTTACATCATTTTATAAACTTGAATTATATTATATGAACTACATGCTGTGTGGTCATTAGTTACAAAGGTTAAGGTTTGTATAAGCAAACACATCTAGTATATTATAGAATTATTCAAGGATTTAGAGGATAAAAAAGAAAACACGTCTAACACTAGTGACACCTGTATCAGCATTCCAAGGGAAATAAAAACTAGACGACTCTCATAAAAATTTGTACAAGTATAGCTGAACTGAAGAACTAAAAAAGTTTCCTCTGATTCGAAGATTTAAATAATTACATATTATATGGTAGTTTAGACTATATATAAATAAATGTACTTGCCTTGAAGATTAACTTTGACAGAGAGCGAGGATATGATACTTTTTAGTTGTTGATATATAATAGATAAATAATACTTTTTAAATGATCGTAAGGTGAAATTAAACATTTAAGACAGGCTTATACTTTTAGTAAATATATTTCTGTAATGAGATGTCTTCAAAATAATTCTACTCACCTCTATAGCTGTTGTTACGGGGTGACCAAAGCAACAGACAAAAGTAGCTACAATAATCACTTATGGAGTGGTTGTTACTTTGGGATAGCAGTGACGTACTGGAGTATACAACACAGCCTTGCCAAAGCTAACAGATAAATAACATGAATAAATACGCCACAATCTTATGAGCGAGAACTGAAACTCTTTAAAGATAATGAGCAATCTTGCTATATAGCTCTCGGAAATGTTAATTCACAAACCAATTCGATACTACATGATAAATTTGCACTTTTGTCCATACAGCTAATAACTTATGACTTATGTCTCGTACAACATTTATTAGAGTTTTCCAAGGTATACAACAACTCCTTTCTGCAGCATTCGTTGCTGTGGTTTTGCAGATAGTCACGTGCTATTTTTGATTTTGCACTTGTGGTAACACTGTTATCTAGTTTTTCTCCAGATTATTAATGTTTTTTTTTACAATCAGCACTCCAACAAATCATGTTTGGTTTTTGATAAACAATTAATGTAGATGATGAGTTATTTTGGAGAATGATTTTAGACAACGACGATGTTAATAACATAGTCCAATAAATACTCTAACCTCACCCAAGATATTTGG
>NW_013682429.1:1944-3608 GCF_000517525.1 Limulus polyphemus | reverse complement strand
CCTTACTTGGTACAACTACTAAATGAACACCTAGGTGTAACTTTAATTACCGAATTTATAACCACCATACTCATCTTTAGCCTTACTTGGTACAACTACTCCATGAACACCTAGATGTAACTCTAGTTACCGAATTTATAACCACCATACTCATCTTTAGCCTTTCTTGTACAAATACACCATGAACACCCAGGTGTAACTCTAGTTACAGAATTTATAACCACCATACTCATTTTAGTCTTACTTGGTATAACTACTCCATAAATACCTAGGTGTAACTATAGTTACCGAATTTATATCCAACATACTCATCTTTAGCCTAACTTGGAACAACTACTCCACAAACACCTAGGTGTAACTCTAGTTACCGAATTTATGACCACCATACTCATCTTTAGCCTTATATGGTACAACTTTTCCATGAACACCTAGGTGTAACTTTAATTACCGAATTTATAACCACCATACTCATCTTTAGCCTTACTTGGTACAACTACTCCATGAACACTTAGATGTAACTCTAGTTACCGAATTTATAACCACCATACTCATCTTTAGCCGTACTTGGTACAACTACTCCACGAACACGTACGTGTAACTATAGTTCCCTAATGTGTAACTTCATACTCATCTTTAGCGTTATTTGGTACAACTACTCCATGAACACTTAGGTGTAACTCTAGTTACCGAATTTATAACCACCATATTCATCTTTAGCCTTACTTGGTACAACTACTCCATGAAATCCTAGGAGTAACTCTAGTTACCGAATGTTTAACCCCTTTACTAATCTTTAGCGTTATCTGATACAACAACTCCACGAACAACTAGGTGTAACTCTAGTTATAGAATTTATAACCACCATAATAATCTTTAGCCTTACTTGGTACAACTACTCCATGAAAAAATAGGTGTAACTCTAGATTCCGAATTCATAACCACTGAAAGGCTAAAGATGAGTATTGGGTGTTCATGGTGTATTTGTACCAAAACTAGAGTTACACCACAGAATTTATAACCACCATACTCATTTTAGCCTTACCTGGTACAACTACTCCATAAATACCTAGGTGTAACTCTAGTTACCGAATGTATAACCCCCATACTCATCTTTAGCGTTATTTGGTATAACAACTCCACGAACACGTATGTTTATCTCTAGTTACCGAATTTATAACCACCATACTTGGAGTAGTTGTACCAAGTTAGGCTAAAGATGAGTATGTTGGATATAAATTCGGTAACTAGAGTTACACCTAAGTGTTCATGGAGTAGTTGTACCAAGTAAGGCTAAAGATGTGAACACCTAGGTGTAATTCTAGTTACAGAATTTATAACTACCATACTCATCCTTAGCCTTACTTGGTACAACTACTCCATGAACACTTAGGTGTAACTCTAGTTACAGAATTTATAAGCACCATATTCACCTTTAGCCTTTTTTGAAACAAGTACTCTTTGAACACCTAGGGGTAACTTTAGTTACCGAATTTATAACCACAATACTCATCTTTAGCCTTACATGGTACAACTTCTCCATGAACTCCTAGGTGTAACTCTAGTTACCGAATTTATAACCAACATACTCATCTTTATCCTTACTTGGTACAACTACTCCATGAACACCAAGATGTAACTCTAGTTTCCGAATTTATAACCACCAT
>NW_013682429.1:0-1051 GCF_000517525.1 Limulus polyphemus | reverse complement strand
CATACTCATCTTTAGCCTTATATGGTACAAATACTCCATGAACACCTAGGTGTAACTCTAATTACCGAATTTATAACCACCATACTCATCTTTAGCCTTACTTGGTACAACTACTCCATGAACACTTAGGTGTAACTCTAGTTACCGAATTTATAACCACCATACTCATCTTTAGCCTTATATGGTACAAATACTCCATGAACACCTAGGTGTAACTCTAATTACCGAATTTATAACCACCATACTCATCTTTAGCCTTACTTGGTACAACTACTCCATGAACACTTAGGTGTAACTCTAGTTACCGAATTTATAACCACCATACTCATCTTAAGGAGTACTTGGTACAACTACTCCACGAACACGTACGTGTAACTATAGTTCCCTAATGTGTAACTCCATACTCTTCTTTAGCGTTATTTGGTACAACTACTCCATGAACACTTAGGTGTAACTCTAGTTACCAAATTTATAACCACCATATTCATCTTTAGCCTTACTTGGTACAACTACTCCATGAAATCCTAGGAGTTCATCTTTAGCCTTACTTGGTACAACTACTCCATGAAAACATAGGAGTAACTCTAGTTACCGAATTTATAACCAACATACTAATCTTTATCCTTACTTTGTACAACTACTCCATGAACCCCTAGGTGTAACTCTAGTTCCCTAATTTATATCCACCATATTCATCTTTAGCCTTACTTTGTAAAACTACTCCATGAAAACCTTGGTGTAACTCTAGTTACCGAATGTTTAACCCCTTTACTAATCTTTAGCGTTATTTGATACAACAACTCCACGAACAACTAGGTGTTATTCTAGTTATAGAATATATAACCACCATAATAATCTTTAGCCTTACTTGGTACAACTAAACCATGAACAGTTACGTGCAACTCTAGTTTCCGAATTTATAACCACCATACTCATCTTTAGCCTTACTTGGTACAACTACTCCATGAACACCTAGGTGTAACTCTAGTAACAGAATTTATAACCACCATCTTCATTTTAGCCTTACTTGGTACAACTACTCCATGAACAC
>NW_013682428.1:2328-3393 GCF_000517525.1 Limulus polyphemus | reverse complement strand
AACATGTTAGACACTTTGTATGATTACATTGTTGAGTTAGTGTGTTGTGGCTACAAACAATGTTACAACATGTTAGACACTTTGTATGATTACAT
Source organism: Limulus polyphemus (assembly GCF_000517525.1). Lineage (NCBI taxonomy): Eukaryota > Metazoa > Arthropoda > Merostomata > Xiphosura > Limulidae > Limulus > Limulus polyphemus. The sequence goes on along the minus strand of NW_013682428.1, from coordinate 3,298 downwards.
TGTTGAGTTAGTGTGTTGTGGCTACAAACAATGTTACAACATGTGAGACAACTTGTATGATTACATTGTTGAGTTAGTGTGTTGTGGCTACAAACAATGTTACAACATGTGAGACAACTTGTATGATTACATTGTTGAGTTAGTGGGTTGTAGCTACAAACAATGTTACAACATGTTAGACACTTTGTATGATTACATTGTTGAGTTAGAGTGTAAATCTTGAACCTAATCCAGAAGTATAAACTGCTACTTTGTTGTTGTTATATTACTTCATCATTTTACAACTATTTAATTACTTACGACCATTGTTTTGCCAGTAAAGGCTTCATCAGAGTTAAATGTTAAGTTTTAATATTTCCAAAAACACTTGGAGATAATTTCAAAAAACTTTCACCGCTGTTCCAAGTAAAAAATAAATTCTATCAGACAAATAAAATAAAAAACTTTACTTTCAAACCTTGATCTAAGGTCAAGTTTATCTCCTTAAAGAGTTAACTTAAACACGAAAGATACTTTATACTTACTAAAGTTATTGAAATCAGAAGGGATTTTCGTTTTATGACTTCGACGCCAATGTTATTACGTGATTACCCTGGCTGAGCTACAACTTACTTTGTAAGATTAGAATAATCTCTTGGGGAAAGAATTCGCATGTTAGTTCGTGAAGACAATAAAAAATTCTCAACCAGTGTTCTTATGCAACATTGTTTGCGTTGAAATCCTAAACTCCGACCAAATTGTGTATGGAGTTGTCGATAACGCAAACTTATGATATTACCAAGAATTGAAAAAATACATACAATAGATCTCGTATGACTTTTGTTGTTCTTTTAAGAACTATTCTCTGGCAGGTACGTTCTTTTAGATACAGCAAGATAACTTCCAATAAGACGTTTAATGCAAAAAAAGGAAGAAACAAAAATTAACAAAAATACTTTCTGTTTGTTCTTTTTCCTTGTTAAAAGTTACT
>NW_013682428.1:0-1650 GCF_000517525.1 Limulus polyphemus | reverse complement strand
ACTTTACAAGAAAATACGAAGACTGATTGGTTACTTTTCAAGAAAATACGAAGACTGATTGGTTACTTTTCAAGAAAATACGAAGACTGATTGGTTGGCTACTTTACAAGAAAATACGAAGACTGATTGGTTGGCTACTTTACAAGAAAATACGAAGACTGATTGGTTGGCTACTTTACAAGAAAATACGAAGACTGATTGGTTGGCTACTTTACAAGAAAATACGAAGACTGATTGGCTAATTCTTCGAAGGAATATTATGTATACATATATCTTAATGTTGCTATTGGCTATCTACTGTCTGTCACATATTTATTTCTAGTTATGGGCTGTCTATGCTGTGCTCACCACGGGTATCGAAGCACTGCTTTTAGCGTTATAAGCCTTCAGACTTACCGCTGCGCTACTTCGGGAGGGGGGGGGCTTCATGTCGAAGAAGAGAAGGATATTTTGAAAGCGTCAATCAAAAAAGAAAACTTTCAATGAGAACATTTATTCTTTATGAAGGGTTTCCAACCTCTACCACATTTTTCAAGAAAGTCGTAGCCTACTGTTGAGATTATAAAAAAATCACGGTCACATAACAAAATATATATAACGAATGTAGAGCAGGTTAATTTGACAGATCAGATTTCTTGAATGTGTTATATAATAAGGTATAAATAAGAAAATGAAAAGCGGATTGTTAAAGATACGAACTGCATGCGGTTTTTGTATCTAAGGTAAAACACGACTCGTGTTCAGGTTAACGATCGGCCCGGAACAACGACATTAATTCAAGTAAGGGAAACGTTATACAGAAAATTTGCATAACTGACATCTCGTCTGACATGATGTTGGGAACGTTCCACAGATTGCTTAGGCTTAGTTCAGCTGAGGGCTTTGCATACATTGTCTCCTTGACTGTTATTTAATTGAACTTTCACTGATGGCGCACGGCATAATCTACTTAAACCTCGTTGACAAGAACGTTTGTCAAACTCGCAAATAGTTTGTTTAACTTCTAACTTGTGAGTTATTTAGTGTGGTTGTGCGTATTGGCGATGAAAATAATAACAAGATTTTAGTAAATATTAAGAAAGTTGTTCATGTACCTCCCCCCCCCCTTGTAGACGTACCGTCTTGTTGTTGTAATTTGCATAAACAAATAACAAATTTAATCAAGTACATCACAGCCTTCGTTAAACGTTTTCTTTTGAACCTGCGAAAAGAGGATTACGTTCAAAAGTTTTGTAATGAATCATTATTATCTTAAGGCTTATCGTACTTTTCGTTAAAGTCTTTATATACAATTAACTGCTTTAACTGGAAATAAAAATGGAGGTTTTTGTTACAGTGTCAATAACTTTTTTTATATTACGCTTAAAATACACCTTCATATAAGAGTAAAATACATAGAAACACAAATGTGTGTATGTTCTTAATTCCTTAAGTCAACTGAAATGTTTTAAATACAAGAGAAAAACTACACACGTCTGAATAAAACACACACACATCTGAACAGACTATACTCTACCTGTGTAATGATATTAAAGTACAATAAGACAACGTTTTAGGATAGTAGGTGTTAAACGTGGTAGGATACCAAAATACAACAAGACAACGTTTTAGGATAGTAGGTGTTAAACGTGGTAGGATACCAAAATACAA
>NW_013682427.1:0-2715 GCF_000517525.1 Limulus polyphemus | reverse complement strand
ACAATAATATGATTGTGACAATAATATGATCGTGACAATAATATGATCGTGACAATATGACTGTGACAATATGATCGTGACAATAATGACTGTGACAATAATATGATCGTGACAATAATATGACTGTGACAATAATATGATCGTGACAATATGATTGTGACAATAATATGACTGTGACAATAATATGATCGTGACAATAATATGACTGTGACAATAATATGATCGTGACAATAATATGATCGTGACAATAATGATTGTGACAATAATATGACTGTGACAATAATATGACTGTGACAATAATACGATCGTGACAATAATATGATTTGAAACTAATGATCATGTTCATATTTTCTCTTCAACAAGGCCATTCTACGGCTTACAGCAACTCAGTTGATAAAGAACCAAAGTTGTAACATACGAGTTTCTCTAGATTAATCAACAGAAATGAACTTTTGTGATCAATTTCTACTAACTCGGTTGATCAAAGTAGATCATTGTTTTTATAAACCAAACTTCAATTCACCTATGAGACAAATAATACGAACTCGCGAAAGATTTTTAGACTGTTCATCTTGCCGACTTTGACTCTTGGAGAAAAAAACAAGGTGGTGAAAGATAAAATAGTGAATAAAAAAGTTGAGCTTTCTGTTTGAATAAGAAATAACTAACAAGAAAAGTTAATCATCCGCGGTTGATAGAAAAATTTAGCCAAAGTTTGTACAATTTAACCATTTAGCACTAGCCAAACTTTGTACAATTTAATAATTTAGCCCTAGCCAAAGTTTGTACAGTTTAATCATTTAGCACTAGCCGAAGTTTGTACAATTTATTCATTTAGCACTAGCCAAAGTTTGTACAATTTAATCATTTAGCCAAAGTTTGTACAATTTAACCATTTAGCACTAGCCAAAGTTTGTACAATTTAACCATTTAGCACTAGCCAAAGTTTGTACAATTTAACCATTTAGCACTATCCAAAGTTTGTACAGTTTAATCATTTAGCCAAAGTTTGTACAATTTATTCATTTAGCACTAGCCAAAGTTTGTACAATTTAATCATTTAGCCAAAGTTTGTATAATTTAATCATTTAGCAGAAACTGTCAGTGCTTGTCATTTTACTCAGGTGGAATAAAAAATGGCGACCATTAGGGCCACAGTTACAAGAAGGATAGTTCTTAATAAAACATTGTAGTTTGTCTTTATTTAATTTGTAATGGCATGAATGAAATTTAAGTCAGAAGTGTGAATAGTTTTAAACTTTATTAATAATACAGATTTCGAAAGAATAATTAAACAGTTACGCTGTCGTAACTGGTACCTCCTATTATGTGTAATATTTTCTACTGTACTTTTGCCTTGTGTTAGAGCCCGGATGTGATGTGTCGATAACGAATAAACGAGAATTTCTTCGCTCTTATAATCAGCAAAATAATTGGTTTTTCTGAGAAAACGAGACCTTCCTAAGGATGTCATATGGAATGTCCGTATATAATGGTGTGCAGGTGAGAATATGGTGTAGGAACACCTGCAAATTTAAGTTGTATGTTGGATATCTAGAAAACGAGACCTTCCTAAGGATGTCATATGGAATGTCCGTATATAATGGTGTGCAGGTGAGAATATGGTGTAGGAACACCTGCAAATTTAAGTTGTATGTTGGATATCTGAGCCAGGTGCAACGGTGTAATATTATAAATCCGCTTCTCTTGTCCATTTCCGTGACACGTGCTCTGTCCCCTTTTTGTTGTAAGATGATCTCTCGCGGCACGTGCTGTAGATGCGACTATCTAAGTGTGCATGAACGTGATTTCCAAGGAGATCAACCTGATTTTATCAATTCATTCTGACCTAAATTACCTGTCAACCTGGCATAATTTATTTATTCATCTGTTAGATCTGAGTAGTGGCTCGAGGTTGGTTGTTTGTTCTGAACACTTCTACCGCTCAATGAGTACAAACATACGGGCCCAACGCACGTGCTCGACAAACGAGGAGGGGTAAAGGTAGGCATCCACGAGAGGAAGGAGCGGAGGAGGGTGTGGAAGACAAACTCTCCACCATCGTCCACGAGAACATCCAAGGCCTCGCGCCCGGAGCCCACGTGAGAAGCTGGGCAAGCCCCTCTCACACCTTGTTCATTAAACTATGACAGCCCCCAGCTAGGAAGGAGTGCCCCTCGGCAGGGGAAGACACCCTAACTTTGTAGGAGACGAACTGTGATCAGTGTTGTTTTGGGTTAAATTGTACAAACTTTGGCTAGTGCTAAATGGTTAAATTGTACAAACTTTGGCTAGTGCTAAATGATTGAATTATACAAACTTTGGCTAGTGCTAAATGGTTAAATTGTACAAAGTTTGGCTAGTGCTAAATCCAAAGTTTGTACAATTTAACCCTAAATGATTAAATTGTACAAACTTTGGCTAGTGCTAAATGGTTAAATTGTACAAACTTTGGCTAGTGCTAAATGGTTAAATTGTACAAACTTTGGCTAAATGATTAAATTGTACAAACTTTGGCTAGTGCTAAATGATTAAACTGTACAAACTTTGGCTAGGGCTAAATTATTAAATTGTACAAAGTTTGGCTAGTGCTAAATGGTTAAATTGTACAAACTTTGGCTAGTACTAAATGGTTAAATTGTACAAACTTTGGCTAGTGCTAAATAGTTAAATTGTACAAACTTTGGCTAGTGCTAAATGGTTAAATTGTACAAA
>NW_013682426.1:0-2716 GCF_000517525.1 Limulus polyphemus | reverse complement strand
CAGACTAAGACTTTATTTTTATTTACATCGGTGCTGTGTAGATAAGAACAGTGGATAAGCACTGAGTGTACACAGGGAGTTGAAACACCATCAACTGTTTAGAAGTTTAAAAGATTTGGTTTACGAGGAAATTTTGAATGGTGTTTTTTATATGATGAATTTGGTAATGTACAAGTTTAGGGTGAAAGTTTTTGCTTTTGTTGTTAGTATACATAAACGAAAGAACATTTATGCATGTTTGTTTTAGTTAGGAACAGGAATATATTTAAAATACATGTTTATTTTTTCATTTTTTTATATATGTCTATTTTACTTAATAAAAGGAATAAACTTAAAATTGTTTTTAAAATTTAAATTTCACTATATCTTTTGGTGTTTTAATGTTATTTGAAAGGTCAAGTAGATGAAGTACCAGTTTTTGTAGGTATATTTTACTTTAAAAGTTTATAATATATACTACAATTATACATAAAATTATTGTCGACCGAACTAGGTTAGTCAGTTTTATATGAGGTGCGAGAGTCGATTCTCAGATTATAAGTCTCTGCAACATTTCTTTTCAGTAGATTGAAAAGTTTCAGTTTGAGGATTATATTGTGTCATTATTTTTTAAATGAATTATATTTTTGATAGTAAAAAAGGTTTAGAAACTGATTAAAAGTACAAAGCTGTTGGAAGGATGTAAGGTGGCCTCTTTTTCAGGTTCTGAGTTTTTTATCTATTCAATACGAAACCTTTGAGCATGGCCAAGAATGAGGCCCTATTGGTGGTTTTGTGTTTCCATTGTCTGAATCTTCAAAGAGAAATGGACAGTTCGAAGATGTTTTCAGTGTAGAGAATTAACTCTAGTATTACTGGTCTGATAAGTAGCTTCACCACACCACAATCTAGGCTTAACCATGATCGTCGTGTTATAATGATACGTAGCATACAAACAGCCTTATAACACGCTGTTTCTGAAAATGGCATAATCATTACTTTCAAATGAATCCTACAAGGTAAATAAGTTTGTGAGTTTAACAATAAACTATTCACCAGCATTAATTTGATACCACTCTGTTATAGTGTGTAGCACAATCTGTTTTAAGAGAGTTGTTGCATTGTTACATTGCTTGTTGTTGTGTGTGAAATCAAAAACTTGAGAAATAATAACTTTATCGCATGGTTTAAGACAAAGGTAATTCTGCAAAAAGTTAAAGTTTAAGAAAAATTGGTCCTTCTTCAATAATTGAAATTTAAGTGTGTGGAGTAAAACATGTTGATGGGAAACATAGTTGCATATTAGTTTGAGTTTTGGTCCATTTTGTCAGACAGATATACAGTGGACAGTGTTTAAAGGGTACAGATTACATTATAACATCTAACATTTGAGTTTTGGTCCATTTTGTCAGACAGATATACAGTGGACAGTGCTTAAAGGGTACAGATTACATTATAACATCTAACATTTGAGTTTTTGTCCATTTTGTCAGACAGATATACAGTGGACAGTGTTTAAAAGGTACAGGTTACATTATAACATCTAACATTTGAGTTTTGGTCCATTCTGTCAGACAGATATACAGTGGACAGTGTTTAAAAGGCACAGGTTACATTATAACATCTAATGTTTGAGTTTTGGTCCATTTTGTCAGACATACAGTGGACAGTGTTTAAAAGGTACAGATTACATTATAACATCTAATGTTTGAGTTTTGGTCCATTTTGTCAGACATACAGTGGACAGTGTTTAAAAGGTACAGGTTACATTAAAAACATTTAAAATGTAAACATTTAGGGCAGGTGTGTACCCTGAGTTGTACATTCAATATCTTATTGAAATCTTCCATATTTTGTAGTTCAAATGAAGTTTTAAGTTGTTAAATATGTGTTATAGTTTCTCATATTATATTTACATTAAAGGTCTTAATGGCGAGGAGGTTCTGTATGGAACAAGTGATGGAAAAATTGGTCTTGTTAGCCTGGACAGGTGAGAACAGTGAACTGTTTTTGGGTAATTTTTATGCCAAAACGTACATTTATTTTGTAAGTATGTGATATACAAAGCTTCATCCAGGAGTTCAGTTTGATGGTAAAACTATAGGCTAGCACTTGAACTTTATCACAATACAACTATAGGCTAGCACTTTAACTTTATCACAATACATCTATAGGCTAGCACTTGAACTTTATCACAATACATCTATAGGCTAGCACTTGAACCTTATCATAATACAACTATAGGCTAGCACTTGCACTTTATCACAATACAACTATAGGCTAGCACTTGAACCTTATCATAATACAACTATAGGCTAGCACTTGAACCTTATCATAATACAACTATAAGCTAGCACTTGAACTTTATCACATTACAACTATAGGCTAGCACTTGAACTTTATCACAATACAACTATAGGGTAGCACTTGAACTTTATCACAATACATCTATAGGCTAGCACTTGAACTTTATCACAATACATCTATAGGCTAGCACTTGAACCTTATCATAATACAACTATAGGCTAGCACTTGCACTTTATCACAATACAACTATAGGCTAGCACTTGAACCTTATCATAATACAACTATAGGCTAGCACTTGAACCTTATCACAATACATCTATAGGCTAGCACTTGAACTTTATCACAATACATCTATAGGCTAGCACTTGAACTTTATCACAATACATCTATAGGCTAGCACTTGTACTTTATCACAATACAACTGTAGGCT
>NW_013682425.1:0-2716 GCF_000517525.1 Limulus polyphemus | reverse complement strand
AGACTGAATATGTAGGAATGATCAATGGGGACTGAATATGTAGGAATGATCAATGGAGACTGAATATGTAGGAATGATCAGTGGGGACTGAATATGTAGGAATGATCAGTGGAGACTGAATATGTAGGAATGATCAATGGAGACTGAATATGTAGGAATGATCAGTGGGGACTGAATATGTAGGAATGATCAGTGGGGACTGAATATGTAGGAATGATCGGTGGGGACTGAATATGTAGTAATGATCAGTGGGGACTGAATATGTAGGAATGATCAGTGGGGACTGAATATGTAGGAATGATCGGTGGGGACTGAATATGTAGGAATGATCATTGTAGACTGAATATGTAGGAATGATCAATGTAGACTGAATATGTAGAAAAGATCAATGTAGACTGAATATGCTCTTTAAAAAGAAACTGGTTACCAAAGAAAATTTAGTTTATGAACAGCATTTGACGATAAAATTATCTAATCCAGCTTTTTAAAGTTGTATTTTCTTTTAGGATTCACATAGTTCCTAGACATTACTCCACTATGTGTATAAAAAGATAGTTTGACGGATAATGGGGTCTTTCATCTGTGATATTTTTCTCTGTAAGTTTGGGAAGTCCAGCTCTAATAAGCAGGTGAAAACATCAAAGCTGTTTAGGGATTTGATACGTGTAATCCCATAAACGTGCCGTACTTAGCGAGTACTTTGGGTCTCCGCCGCATGAAAGGAGGCTGAGATGCATCTTTTTGTGTAATTATGTGCATATTTGAATCGTCTTGGGCACACGTGTACGTATATTCTCATTGTCGGAAGAACGTAGCGTGTAAAATTCACCCAATATTCTCTGCAATAATTAATTGATCTATGAGATAAAAGGACATGCGCTTCTTGTTGAAACCGGTAGAGTTTGGACGAGTCAAATTCCAGTTTCATTGCTTTCACGTAGAAACCGATTTGTGTTTTCAATACCATCGTGTACAGCAGGAATTTTCAACCAGAAGATACGTAAATCTGTAACCCCATGTCTGTAGTCCAAACCGATCTACTCTGCAACTCCATATGTCTCTAGTTCAAGCCGATCTACTCTGTAACTCCATATGTCTCTAGTCCAAACCGATCTACTCTGCAACCCCATGTCTTTAGTCCAAACCGATCTACTCTGTAACTCCATATGTCTTTAGTTCAAGCCGATCTACTCTGTAACTCCATATGTCTTTAGTTCAAGCCGATCTACTCTGTAACTCCATATGTCTTTAATTCAAGCCGATCTACTCTGTAACTCCATATGTCTTTAGTTCAAGCCGATCTACTCTGTAACTCCATATGTCTTTAGTTCAAGCCGATCTAATCTGTAACTCCATATGTCTTTAGTTCAAGCCGATTTACTCTGTAACTTCATATGTTTTTAGTTCAAGCCGATCTATTCAATGGCTAGTGTTACATTATGACTTCTGTGTATACACGAATATCTGATCTTGATAGAAACTTGTATCTTGTGGTCGTAAAGAAAAACTTAAAAAATACTTAGCTAAACGTATTATAACGTAATCTATCACTCATTATTTAAATATAGTAATAAAAAAATTATCAATTCCCCAAACCAGCGAGTACTTTGTTCGTCGTGATATATAATTTAAGATTTATTAAAAAATAGGTTTATGCCAATCAGCTACATGAAGAGCGACGCCTATAGGTGAAATACTGTTATTATACTCGCTGTACTGATAGTAAGATGGCAAGTGAACGGAGTAATATGTTAATAAAAGATAAAATAACACGGCCTAACGACTGACGTGTAATGACTGCGGGATCATGTAAATTTGGAAAGGATCAGTTTTTCATTCCTTTATTAAAATAGGTTGTTAACATACAGATTACGAGTTTATATATAGAAACATCAAGGACTTTACACATGTTTTCAGAAGCTCTGTTAATACTTGATGCTAGTAGTGACGAAGTTAGCTTTGACAGAAAGTCTGGTGTTTTTAAAGGCGCAGAAAGCACGCGGCTTACCTGTTTCCCCTGGGAACACCCATACGCTTCTAGTCCCGAATATAATTCACGGTGTGGCCAGCTTCTTATTCCAGAATCCACTTTAAACAGCTGATACTCGAACATCACTACTGCAGGCCGCGACGGAGAAATTGATGTGGTAGTGGCTTATCGAGATAACTTTCACGTGGCACGTGAGACTGCAGCTCGCGAGATTAACGGTAACAAATGTTGGTTAGTATTGGAGCACCAGAAAAAGATATTCCTGCTACGTATATTGAAAGAAAGAATTCTTACTGTCTAATAGTAATACTTTTAAGTTATATGTATAACAAGATACAGAGTACATAAGGATTCTTACTGTCTAACAGTAATACTTTTAAGTTATTTGTATGACAAGATACAGAGTACAGAAGGATTCTTACTGTCTAATAGTAATACTTTTAAGTTATTTGTATGACAAGATACAGAGTACAGAAGGATTCTTACTGTTTAATAGTAATACTTTTAAGGTATTTGTATGACAAGATACAGAGTACATAAGGATTCTTACTGTCTAATAGTAATACTTTTAAGTTATTTGTATGACAAGATACAGAGTACAGAAGGATTCTTACTGTCTAATAGTAATACTTTTAAGTTATATGTATGGCAAGATACAGAGTACAGAAGGATTCTTACTGTCTAATAGTAATACTTTTAAGTTATATGTATGGCAAGATACAGAGT
>NW_013682424.1:869-2862 GCF_000517525.1 Limulus polyphemus | reverse complement strand
GACCACAATGCTAACAGTTCACTCGACCACAATGCTAACAGTTCACTCGACCACAATGCTAACTACTTGACCACAATGATAACAGTACTATTAGGAACAATGCTAACAGAAAGAAGTTTGTCATGTGGACCACGCCTCAGGAGTCCAGTTGTGTCCGTTGTAAATATAAACAACTTTGTTAAATTTTAATCACGAAGTAAAACTTCTCTAGTCGTGGGTCAGAGATTTATTTATAAAACAAAACTTTCGGTTTCTTAAAAGTTTAACATTTTTAATCACGTTGATATTACTTTCTACATAACCCATACACAAACCCTGTGGGTAATAGGTGGATTACTTAAAGTTATTACGCTGTTAAAAAGAGTAAATTAAAATTCACATTAGGAATATTTTTCAACCCTTTAATTACCTGACACGTTTTAAAAATTTTGTTTTTTTTCTTGTTCATATCCCAAGTTTTATTCGAGACAGGGTTAATTAACATACACAATTCACACTCTAGGAAGGGGGCGCTTCGCTTGTCGATCTATTTAAAGAAAATGGATAATATTTAGGTTTCCAGCAAGCACTGTTTTATATTTATTAATTCCAGGTCTCCCAAAAACATACCATTATTCTGTCTTAGGAAAGAAACTATTTAGAAAAAGAATTAGTTAGTCAATATTTTACTCACCAGCTGGCGGTGCTAACAATATACATATATATATATATAAATGCAGCTGAATGTGGTTTAATCCAAAATAAAAACAGGATTCAGTATAGCCATTCCTAACCAGAGGTAATGAAGCCAATCCAGCAACCCTCACCAAAACAATGGGTTTGTTCGACTCATTGCACCGAAAACATGAACTGACTATCACTTTTATAACATGTGCTTACAGCTGAAAGTGTAGAGCGTATTCACCAATATCATGTCTCAAACCTCGGACCCTTCGATTCAAAGCACTAGCCGATGCTCGTGTTTCTGATGCTAATGTTAATGAAGAACAAAGCATTATCAATAAATGTAAGAACGTAATAAATGTAAGAACGTAATTTATAAACTCTTGATATATATTCTTTTTTTCTTAATTTGAAATTTTAAGAATAAAATTTAGTAATAATTTGACGACTGTTTACTGACGTCATAATATCAAGACATTAGAATTTTAGTCATGTACTTGTCTGTTTATCTGTTAGTGTGTTTATTTATCTGTCTATCTGTGTATGTACTTGTTTGTTTATTTGTTAGTGTTTATATACCTGTCTATCTGAGTATGTACTTGTCTGTCTATCTGTTGATGTATTTATGTGTTTATTTCCGTGTCTATCTCCTTATCTGTGTATGTACTTATCTGTTTCCCTATTGATGCATTTATGTGTTTATTTCCGTGTCCATCTCCTTATTAGTGTATGTACTTGTCTGTCTATCTGTTAGTGTGTTTATTTCCGTGTACATCTCCTTATATGTGTATGTACTTGTCTGTCTACCTATTGATGTATTTATGTGTTTATTTCCCTGTCTATCTCCTTATCTGTGTATGTACTTGTCTGTCTACCTATTGGTGTATTTATGTGTTTATTTCCCTGTCTATCTCCTTATCTGTGTATGTACTTATCTGTTTCCCTATTGATGCATTTATGTGTTTATTTCCCTGTCTATCTCCTTATCTGTGTATGTACTTATATGTCTACCTATTGATGTATTTATGTGTTTATTTCCGTGTCTATCTCCTTATCTGTGTATGTACTTATCTGTCTATCTGTTGATGTATTTATGTGTTTATTTCCCTGTCTATCTCCTTATCTGTGTATGTACTTATATGTCTACCTATTGATGTATTTATGTGTTTATTTCCGTGTCTATCTCCTTATCTGTGTATGTACTTATATGTCTACCTATTGATGTATTTATGTGTTTATTTCCGTGTCTATCTCCTTATCTGTATATGTACTTGTCTGTCTACCTATTGGTGTATTTATGTGTTTATTTCCCTGTCTATCTCCTTATCTG
>NW_013682424.1:0-725 GCF_000517525.1 Limulus polyphemus | reverse complement strand
ATATGTACTTGTCTGTCTACCTATTGGTGTATTTATGTGTTTATTTCCCTGTCTATCTCCTTATCTGTATATGTACTTATCTGTTTCCCTATTGATGCATTATGTGTTTATTTCCCTGTCTATCTCCTTATTAGTGTATGTACTTATTTGTCTATCTTTTGATGTATTTGTGTGTTTATTTCCCTGCCTATCTCCTTATCTGTGTATGCACTTATCTGTCTATGTATTTATGTGTTTATTTCCCTGTCTTTGTATGTACTTGTCTGTCTATCTGTTAGTGTGTTTATTTCCGTGTACATCTCCTTAATCTGTGTATGTACTTATCTGTCTATTTATTGATGTATTTATGTGTTTATTACCCTGTCTATCTCCTTAATCTGTGTATGTACTTATCTGTCTATTTATTGATGTATTTATGTGTTTATTTCCGTGTCTATCTCCTTGTCTGTGTATATACATGTCTGTCTATCTGTTAGTGTGTTTATTTACCTGTCTATCTCCTTATCTATGTATGTACTTATCTATCTAATGATGTGTTTATTTCCCTGTCTATCTCCTTTTTTGTATGTACTTGTCTGTCTACCTATTGGTGTATTTATGTGTTTATTTCCCTGTCTATCTCTTTATTTGTCTATGTACTTGTCTGTCTACCTATTGATGTAATTATGTGTTTATTTCCCTGTCTATCTCCTTGTCTGTGTATGTACTTGTCTGTCTACCTATTG
>NW_013682423.1:1824-3340 GCF_000517525.1 Limulus polyphemus | reverse complement strand
AACATAGACAGAAGGGTGAACAATAAAGAAAAACGTCAGTGGACCGACCAACAACAACGCGAAAAAATATACACAGATGGACAAACAACAAAGAAAAATATATGCGGACTGACCAACAACAACGCCAAATAAATAGACAGAAGCACGAACAATAAAGAAAAACGTAGGTGGAATGACCAACAACAACACTAAAAATATAGACAGAAGAACAAACAATAAAGAAAAACGTAGGTGGAATGACCAACAACGAAAAAACATAGACAGAAGGACGAACAACAAAGAAAAACGTAGGTGGACTGACCAACAACAACGGGAAAAAATATACACAGATGGACAAACAACAAAGAAAAACATATGCGGACTGACCAACAACAACGCCAAAAATATAGACAGAAGGACGAACAATAAAGAAAAATAAATAAATAAAAACAATAACGAAAAAAAACATAGCCAGAAGGACAAACAATATAGAAAAACGTAGGTAGACTGACCAACAATAACAACAACAACAAAAAAACATAGACAGAAGGGTGAACAATAAAGAAAAACGTCAGTGGACCGACCAACAACAACGCGAAAAAAACATAGACAGGAGGACAAACAATAAAGAAAAACATACGGACTGAACAACAATAATAAAACAAAACAAAACAAGAATAAACAATCAAGCAAACGAGCAATTTCAGAACATAGCAAAGATACAGTATAAAAATACTAGGCAGTGGTATATGAAGATTGACCCCAGTTTTGGAACATTCACAAATAAGAATAAACATATAATTTTGTCGAAAGTATTAGTAGGTAAGTGACTAACTTGCAAAAAAAAAAAATATTTTTAGAAAATTACACTTTGGCTGATAAATCTACGAGAATGGTTTACTATTAAAAGTAAAAAGGGAATCTAGTTGTAAAATACGAAACACCTTGTTCTGTTATTCAAACAAAGAAAATTTATATATTAGTGAACAAAATAAATGTTTATCAATGAACAAAACTAGATAGAGTATCTTACCAGCAATAACTAAGAAATGATATATTAGTGAAATGTGAATTATTGGTCTAAAAGGGAAAAGTTATGACCCCCCCCCCAAAAAAAAAGAAGTAAAATTTTAATCGAAGGTAAAAAGTGAATAACACAGGGCTGCGATGGTTTTATTATCCTGATATTTTTACATGTTTTACATGTAATTCCTATACACTGAATCCGAAAATATCCATGTTTCTCCATCACGTACAGATTTTTCACAAAAGGTCATAATGCAATACATAAAAGACCACAACACGTAGTTTTGAGACTAAAAGACGTAGGATGAATGAGGATGCATATTCCTTTGACATCAATGTTCTTCCCTTTTCTTTAGTTTGTTCGTATTTTTGTTAACAAACATAATAATAAAAAATGTTCATTGTGGTAAATGAAATAATAATTTGATCTAAATAATAGTTTTCGTTCTTCCCGATTTGTAAAAATCCTTACGTGATAGAAAAAAAATTAATATTATTTTCGAAATCTGCG
>NW_013682423.1:0-1203 GCF_000517525.1 Limulus polyphemus | reverse complement strand
CCGTTATTAAAACCAAAACAACTTTTATGAAATTTAAATTCGCAGGCCTGTATAATTAGTTTAAAGGGAAAAAAGAGGCTTTGATTAAACGATTAAAAAAATAAATTTTCATCAAAAATTAAAAAGTGAGCATTGATCTTATAATAAAAGTAAACTGTTGATCTATCAATATTGATCTGAAAAATTTGTTTTAGCGCAAAGCTATACAATAGTCTATCTGCGCTCTTTCCACCATGGGGAATAGAACCCATATTTTAGCGCCATAAGTCCGTAAACCAACCTTTGACACACTGGGAGCTGGTCTCAAAAAAAGGTAAACTTTGACCCGACAATCAAAAAGAAAAAAAATACAGAAAATAAGAAATTGGATATTATTTTTAGAAGTGAGAGTGGGATATTTATCTATAGGTAAAATGTGAATTATTGATCTTAAAACAAAGATGTAAAATAGTGTAAAAAGTATGATGTTGATTTAGCAGTAAAAATGTAAGGCATTTTTCTAAAAGCGAAAAGTTTGTTGATCTTTGAACAAAATATGAATTAATGGATCAACAGTAACAAGTGAGAATTAGTGAAACATGGGATATTGGTTTACCGTTGGAACGTGATACATTGGTCTACTAGTAAACAGTGAAAAAGTAGCCAATAAGTAACAAAGAAAAAAAGAGTCAGTGATTCACGTATAAAAGTAAGATATTAGTTTAATCACAAAAATAAAATATTGGTTTAAAATTAATACATAGGACATTGGTTTTTTGTTAAGAAGCAAAGTAATTTACTGCAAATATTTCTGTTCTTGTAGTTGCAGTTTACAACCATGCATTTCTAATTAAAGTATGCCATCTGTTTTACTGGTCGTTTACACTCCAACATTTATTAAAGTTTGTAAAATATTAGGTCGTCAAGAAATTAATGTCGCGTTTTGGAACACTTTCATTAAACACCCTCCGAAAAACGTAAATCACGTATAATAGTTAAACGAACCGTCTAAACGTTATGTTAATGTAGCCTATATAAAGTTTAGTATACTCTAATCCCTTATAGTGATGGTGCTTGACGAGACACACATTCGGCATGTAATGCTGTTTGAATACAAGAAGGGGAAACAACGCCTCTGTAGCCAAAATAATATCAAAACAGTTTATGGAAATGTTTTGAACGTTCGTAAGTGTCAACGATGGTTCACCAAATTTCGTTCAGGTG
>NW_013682422.1:2845-3600 GCF_000517525.1 Limulus polyphemus | reverse complement strand
GACTACAGCTTGTGTGACGTTCTGATATCCAGATTTAAAGACCAGAGGTTTTGAATTAGTTTCATTGCATGCAGACAAAGAAGACTACAGCTTGTGTGACGTTCTGATATCCAGATTTAAAGACCAGAGGTTTTGAATTAGTTTCATTGCATGCAGACAAAGAAGACTACAGCTTGTGTGACGTTCTGATATCCAGATTTAAAGCCAGGAGGTTTTAAATTAGTTTCACTGCGTGCAGACAAACGAAACTACAGATTGTGCGACGTTCTGTTATCCAGATTTAAAGCCTGGAGGTTTTGAATTAGTTTCACTGCGTGCAGACAAACAAGACTACAGCTTGTGTGACGTTCTGTTATCCAGATTTAAAGCCTGGAGGTTTTGAATTAGTTTCACTGCGTGCAGACAAACAAGACTACAGCTTGTGTGACGTTCTGTTGTCCAGATTTAAGGCCTGGAGGTTTTCAATTAGTTTCACTGCGTGCAGACAAATAAACCTACAATTTGTGTGGCACGCTATTATCCAGATTTAAAACCTGGAGGTTTTGAAATAGTCTCACCATGTGAAGTCAAACAAAGCTACGTTTTGGATAATATATTATTATCCAGATTTAAGATCTGAGAATTTTGTTTTTCTCCCGAATGTTAAATAAATGTTAAATAAACCCCGAGTCTGGTTGAAAGGCCATTATCCAACCTGGGAGTCCCCCAGTGGCACAGCGGACTGTCTGTCGACTTACAACGCTAGAAACCGGGTT
>NW_013682422.1:0-1965 GCF_000517525.1 Limulus polyphemus | reverse complement strand
ACAAACAAGTATTAAATCCTGCTGATTGTATGTGACCTCGTACCGCATCTTAGACGCATATTTTAATAATATCACAACTTAGTAGATACATCATAGAAACATAAAGCTAACATTTCTAAAGAAATCAGACTAAACAAGCTTTACATTCTTCAGAAAAAAAAAAAATTGTATCGTATTTTATTATCTGGAGAGTAGCCCCGAGTTGCTAGTATTTAATATATCTCTAAACACTTTTTGATCAGCGGCTTTTTGCTCCCCATGATTGAAACCTGTTGAACTTTCCCTTGATTCTCACTAACTGGCGGTTTTTTTGTTTGTTTTTTCGGTTTGTAAAGCCTACGCCATTTGCAAAGCCCTTTAGCTAAGAACGTCATAGACAAAAGCATTGCAAGTTCGCTGACGCGACTTAATATACGACCCCCATTGCCAGCTTATCGCAAGGGTTGTTGTATTTATATCTTCACCATACCGCCTCTGAGATGGGCTTATCGAAAAAGGCATCGCCCGACTGTGGATAACAGGTATTTGGCCGATGTGTTGTTTACACAACGCTAGAAGCAATTTATAGAAGCTCAAATATTTTATTCCTTTTTTTTTTTTTTTTTTCTTACCGATGTGTCTAAAGTATATAGTCACGTGTGTCGCTGAATCCGTGTGGCTATTGTAAAGCACGGTAGCCCTCTATAGTAAGACCGTAAAACAGAACATTTTGGCCCAGAATATTTACACAAAAAGTTAGAAGCTTAAAAGTTGATTGCAATTATTAAAGCGTTAATAGAGCAAAAAAATATTGTTAATTTTTTTTTAGATAGCTTAGAGTTGACCTTTATTCGGGGTTCGTGTTATTGCTCTTTAATTAACTTATTCGTCCTTTTAACTTGGTTATTTTTTTATCTCGATTAATTTCTTAGCATCGTTTATATGCCACTTAGTACGCTGTTGTTTCTGATTTATACTACGCAAAGGCTTGGTTTGTTTTGAATTTCGCGCAAAGCTACAGGAGGGCTATCTGAGCTAGCCGTCCCTAATTTAGCAGTGTAAGACTAGAGGGAAGGCAGCTAGTCAACACAACCCACCGCCAACTCTTGGGCTACTATTTTACCAACGAATAGTGGGATTGGCCGTCACATTATAACGCCCCCACGGCTGAAAGGGCGAGCATGTTTGGTGTGACGGGGATTCGAACCCGCGACCCACAGATTGCGAATACAGCGCCCTAACTACCTGGCCATGCCGGGCCCACACAGAGGCTGGGAAGGTTTGTGTGGAATTAAGCACAAAGCTACACAATGGGCTCTCTGTGCTCTGCCCACCACGGGTATCGAAACCCGATTTCTAGCGTTGTAAGTCCGTAGACATACCGCTGTGCCACTGGAAGGCTATACATATACATACTCTTCTCTTAGTTCTATAATATTCTTCTTAGTTCTATAATATTCTTCTTAGTTCTATAGTATTCTTAGTTCTATAATATTCTTCTTAGTTCTATAATATTCTTAGTTCTATAATATTCTTCTTAGTTCTATAATATTCTTAGTTCTATAATATTCTTCTTAGTTCTATAATATTCTTAGTTCTATAATATTCTTCTTAGTTCTATAATATTGATATATATAAACACTGTCGGTCTAAGATAAGTATAAGCGTATTAACATTGTAGAAATAAAACAAGTATGGATTTATATTGCAAATAACTCATGTGACGATGTAAAATAATGTCATTATTTCTTTCCGAAACAAAGTTTGTTCACTTATAGTTTTCTAAAGACAATGATGTATTGATTCTCTGTGTGAGAACTTCGTCACAAAACTGTTGTAATTCATTTCTTTCGTGTTTCATAGACGCACTTTTTATGTCATAAATATTGTTCAAATATGATAAACAAAAACATTTTGAAACCTAGCAAAGTCTACAGAAGTTCAAATTCTTTTAACAGCATAAAGTAAGAGTCTTATTTACCATGG
>NW_013682421.1:0-2722 GCF_000517525.1 Limulus polyphemus | reverse complement strand
TGTACAGAAAGTGTTTGTGTACACAAACCAACTGACCTGTTTTAGTGCACAGAAAGTGTTTGTGTACACAAACCAACTGACTTGTTTTAGTGTACAGAAAGTGTTTGTGTACACAAACCAACTGACCTGTTTTAGTGTACAGAAAGTGTTTGTGTACACAAACCAACTGACCTGTTTTAGTGCACAGAAAGGTCTACAGCAGATAACGTGACTTAATATATTGTTAAGTAATAAACCGTGATACTATAATCCAGTCCACAACACTCAATATATAACACACCGTAAGGATATATGTACGTCGTATGTCATACAGCACATCTACACAACATGTTGCTTAACGGATCTATTTATATAATAATTATATTACTTTTTGCAACACAAGTTTCGCAATGAACTATCAGGACGAAAGATCAGCAGCTATGAATGTACACAAACACTTTCTGTACACTAAAACAAGTCAGTTGGTTTGTGTACACAAACATGTGGGGGACTGGATAATAAACATTGTTATATTATCAGGGTGTATTACAGTACAATATATTTAGTCATGTTATCTGCTGTAGATGTGGGGAACTGGATAATAAACATTGTTATATTATCAGGGTGTATTACAGTACAATATATTTAGTCATGTTATCTGCTGTAGATGTGGGAGACTGGATAATAAACATTGTTATATTATCAGGGTGTGTTACAGTACAATATATTAAGTCACGTTATCTGCTGTAGATGTGGGAGACTGGATAATAAACATTGTTATATTATCAGGGTGTATTACAGTACAATATATTTAGTCACGTTATCTGCTGTAGATGTGGGGAACTGAATAATATCTGTTTCCGTTTTCTTTTATACCACAGTTGTTACATTTTAACAACTGACCAAGAGTTGTTCAAGTTTTGTAGTTGAATAATACCTGTTTCTGTTTTTCTAATATATCAGATATGTTCGAATTTTACATGTCCAACTACAACTGTATCAGTGCTTGTATCTAAACACACGTCATTCGTTTTGTTTATTAAGCCTAAACTGTTTGTCGTTTGTGTATTAAACGTAAGTCTGGTTTCTTTTTCTTTTCCTACTGAGTTATGGTCACTCCGTTATATCTTTAAAATCATAGTTTTCTCAGATTTAATGTCCAACTAGTTCGACATGCGCAGTCGAACCAGGTTTGCTTGTTATTTCTGACGAAGAAATACAGAAACATGCATTATGGTTGTTATCCATCAACACGTGATTTCTTCACAAACACTGGTTCCGATACTGGATCAGTTGTTCCTGTGATATAGTGAACGCCGCCGACTCTATGCGGTTTCACGGGTAATTCTTGAAAGTGCAGCGTCCAGAGATTCGGTAAGACAATACAAGCAACGTGGGGTAATGTCTCCCCATACCAATCCCACCTTCTTCTCCGAGCTATGGTAACGTGTCATACTTCCTCAGTATCCGACTTTTCTTCTCAGACCATAAATCTATCGTCATGAATGGGCTTACCAAAAACTGATTTGCCGAGAGATTTGCACGCGCTCTTCTAAGGTGTGTTCGGTTTCTTAACTCTCAAAACTTAAGAGTTTTTTGACGACGATCGTAATAATGTCTCGACTTATTCCATCAAGTCGTTCTTAGTACGAAAGCATATTCTCAAGTGTTTTTTAAAATCTCTAACATTGAGATCTCTGGTATATCAAGCTTAACTGCAGCTTCAAAACATAAATATTTTTGTGTCCGAAATAAGACCCTTTATTGTTACTTAACCAGGCTACGATGACAAGCCTCTGCTACAGGGGCGACACTTTATTGCTACTTAATGGTTAAATAGCAATAAAGTGTCGCCCCAGTAGCAGAGGCTTGTCATCGTAGCCTGGAGGCTACGGGCTTGTCATTGCTGCTGGGGCGACACTTGCACTGAGGCGTATAGCCTTGAACTGTTTTTTGCTTAATCCTCAAATTCCAGACTTATTTTTCTTTCGTTTTACTGCTGCATGGATATATATATATATATATTGCTGTCTGTCATAACATCCAGTGTAAAGAACTAATCAAAACACACGTGAAATTACTAAAACAAATTTATGGATCATACATAGGGCACCCAACTGGATTGTTAATTGTATTTTGTATTTTTTTGTGCGTGCGTGTGTGTGATTAGAGACTCTGTAATTAATAAAATCATAGATTCAGAAGCAACCTAATGCATAATTAATTTAGAAAAATGTGTTTTGAAAGAAGATGGTGTCCATGCCCATCTGTAGTTTTAGGGTTAATTGAATTACTTGATGTGGCGAGTATGTTAAAAGAATTTTTTTTTAAATAAATCCTGTTCGAAACAGACTTGAATTGGCCCTACTTCTAGTCATCACTTTAGAACTAGTTTTGGCCAAAACTTGCAAGATGATATTAAACATTAATGTTTTTAGACCAACGTACAAAACCGCACGTATTAATATTTTTCCACTTAATTTAAAAACTCGTAGTTTTGTATCTGTGTCTGTAGCAACTGTCCGTATTGTCAGTATCGGTCTTTTTCCAATGATAAAGTCATTACTGTTTATTGTATTTTTCGATTTTTTTTTATACGTTTAACGTTATTTTACTCTTTTCAGTTTGTTTATCGTTTCTACACTCACATTTCAAAGTTGATGTTACTAAACGCACGCTTTTAGTTTGCATTCTGTAAATAATATCCAGTTCCGTAATCTGTTAAACATAGTTCACTCTGATT
>NW_013682420.1:0-2723 GCF_000517525.1 Limulus polyphemus | reverse complement strand
CCAGTACTTGTAGCCAACAGATAGTAATCTGTGACAGTACTTGTAGCCAACAGATAGTAATCTGTGACAGTACTTGTAGCCAACAGCTAGTAATCCGTGCCAGTACTTTCAGTAACAGTATTGATTATAATATTTAATATATGTAATTGGTTTACTTTTGAGCTTTTTTATTATTATACATTTATCAAAAAACTTGTCTTACACAGTTAGCTGAATATATATGTATTTATGATTAATGTAAAACTCCCTAAGCTGGCCAAATCTCATGAGATATTATCGGGATTATGGCTGAAAATATCATAAACAGCAACGGTACCTAGCTGATGGAACAATTCATTTTAATTTTTATGAGTAAGAACACAAGAAAAGTAAACTTAATTAACTATAAGTATTACTAAACTGATTTTTTTTAGCCTTTCTCTAACTGGATAGCTTTCTCAGATAAAATGTTGATATTAACTTATTTTATATTTATATAATTAAAAGTAAAAAAAACTGGAATTTAACCAGCAAGAATTTGGCTGTTTTTTATTACAAAATGAAGAATGTGAAATAGAATTTGATAATGTATTTACTCACCATTGATACTTTACAAGCTGAAAAGTGTAAGTCTAATTTTGTTGTACATACATACATACGTACATACACGTTAAGGACAGCAAAGATCACAGTCCTTATCATTCAAATATTTATCAAGCCTTCTTTTACACTCCCTTAAATAAATTGTGTCTACAACACCTAAAGACAAATCATTCCAAAGGCCAAACACTCTCATATAAAACAATGTTGACTTGCTGATGATACCTCCTACCCTATCAAGATTTATACTTGTATCCTTTAGTCTTAACTGTTCTCACCATTAAATACGAAATACATCAATACTATCAGCAGTTCCCTTAACGATCCTAAACACCTCAATCAGATCCTTCTAACTTTCCAAGAGAAAACACTTTCAGAGATCTTAACCCATCCCTGTATGACAACTTTTTCATCCCAAGTATCATTCTAGCAGCCCTTCTCTGAACTCTTTACAACAATTCAATGACCTTTCTAAGCTCAACATTGAACACATTACACAAAATGTGGCCTAACCAATGACCTATAAACTGACATTATAACCTCTTTAGACTTGTATTCAATATTTCTATACATACAAACTAAAATCCTATTTGCCCTACCACTATGAACAGTACATTGCTTTATACCTTAAACTTCTTTTCTCAAATATCACTACTGTATTTGTGTCATAAAAGCTATGTAAGGGAAAAAAATATAAAAAACTGAC
This sequence comes from Limulus polyphemus, assembly GCF_000517525.1. NCBI lineage: Eukaryota > Metazoa > Arthropoda > Merostomata > Xiphosura > Limulidae > Limulus > Limulus polyphemus. Next base: position 1,438 of record NW_013682420.1, on the reverse strand, counting down.
TCACCTGGTGGTAAGATACGGGTAACTTGTACAGTATAATTATAACAAATGAATTTGATTTTTTCCACTGCTAAATTAAGAATACTAAGTTTCATTTTTAAAGGCCAAACTGTCGACTTTTGTTTATAGAACTTCTGTGCTAGAAAACCGTTTTTCAACTGGAAGAACAGAAGAATTTACGTTTATTTGGTCGGGTTTTCTATTTCTAATGGTAATTTTTTGTGTTTATGTGAAAGTTCCAGTATTGCAAAGACATGTTACTGAAATATACTTTATAAATGTTTGATTTAAATATTAAAAATCTGAAAGTCCTTTCATGAAGCATTATGGGTAGTAGTTGGGTGTCTTATTGGATGATGGCTAGGTGTCATATTGGGTGGTAGTTGGGTGTAATATTGGGTGGTGGTTGGATGTCATATTGGGTAGTAGTTGGGTGTCATATTGGATGATGGCTAGGTGTCATATTGGGTGGTAGTTGGGTGTAATATTGGGTGGTGGTTGGATGTCATATTGGGTAGTAGTTGGGTGTCATATTGAGGGGTGGTTGGGTGAAATATTGGGTGGTGGTTGGATGTCATATTGGGTAGTAGTTGGGTGTCATATTGAGGGGTGGTTGGGTGAAATATTGGGTAGTAGTTGGGTGTCATATTGAGGGGTGGTTGGGTGAAATATTGGGTGGTGGTTGGATGTCATATTGCTAGACATCGAACTAACCTAGAGAATTTTTCATTTTTGATTTTTCTTCTGAAATTCCTCAATAAAATCATGATTATTCTATAATAATATCTAACAAAGGATATTGGAAAGCATTCAGACAGGTGGGGGTTACTATGATAATTCTAGGTCTGGAAGTATTATGTTACAAGGACAAGTTAAGAGGTTGGTGGGGATCAACACTTTGCAAGAGATTAAGAGGGGAGCTGATGATTTCTTTGAAAATAAAGACAGCTGTAGTTAAAATAGCCTTAGAGGGCCAGACTGTCTGTTATTATCTGCTCACACCTGTCTACCAATAGTGATGTAAGGTTAGACTCAGAATATTGTATGTATATAATTACCCAAGATTCTCCCTTTTAAAAAAAGATTTTTAATTGATTATCTGTTATTGATAAAACACACAAACATATATATATATATAATCAAAATATCAAGTAATCCTGTAAAAAGCACACCTTGGATAACACATTCCAGTAGGTTATAATCCTTAAAACAGAGTCTGTCTCTGAACAAACCAGCAGCTCACTTTGATATACATAACAATCTAAAGTACCAACCAACTACAAACTATTCTGTTTTACAGAATTCAAGATACTTACTTCCATATGGATCAATTCATTATTCTACCGATTATACACAGGGAATCATTCCAACAGTATGTTTCTGTATTTTACAGTAGTATATATATATAATCATTCCTACAGTATGTTTCTGTATTTTA
>NW_013682419.1:2003-3603 GCF_000517525.1 Limulus polyphemus | reverse complement strand
CAGAATTTAAAATAAAATATGTATATATAATTTTCCTTTTTGCCAATTGTCATTTAAAGGCTTTTACTTATATTTCTTAATAGTATAAATATATACTATGTTGTTGTTGGGCTTGGATTCTTTTACAGTAGGTGTCTGTGACTTGTTAGCAATAAATTCAATGATGAATAAACAGCACGCACTTCACTTGTTTTCAAAATAATACATACATTCAGAACAAGTTATCGTATGTACAATAAATTCTTCAACACTATAGATATTATGGACACATCACAAATACTATATATGTAGTTCTCTCCTTCTTGTCAAATATCCACTTAGGCCTATTCAATTACTTTAGAATTTCAGTTCTTCTCTACTTCTATTGCATTAGTATTCTCTGTGATTCACTTACAATTGTGGCATGAGTTATCATAATCGTTTGGTCTTCTTTCTTTTGAAGATCCTCTGTTCCTTTTGGCAAAGTGCACTCAGGCTGATTTAATTACTTTAGAACCAGGCTTTGACAGAATAACATCAATTTTCTTATCTTCTTTTCTATTATTAGTATCACTCTTAACATATTAAATGTTAGGCCTATGTCAATCATTAGGCCTATCACTTCCATGGTAGTTAACTTCACACTAACTTTATTCTCTGTCTGCTTCTTCCCATTCATTTCACACTATTTATATCTTTATTATCTAATCATCTGTCCGCCTTCTATATTCTCGAAGTCAATTAATTAAGTCATTAATTCTGAGTTGGTTGAAAAAAATTGGGAAGTTTAAAAACTGATTAGGCTCCTGGGCCACATAATATTTCCTCAAGGGTTTTGAAGGAGGTTAAAAATTGGATATGTGAGTTACTTGCTACTATTTTTTGTTAGTCCTTGAATACTGGGCAGGTACCAGAGGATTGGAAGTTAGCTAATGTAACTCCTCTTTTCAAGGGAGGTGATAAAAATTGTCCTAGTAATTATAGACCCATTAGTCTTGCATCATTTGTGTGAAAAATTTTGGAAAGTCTGTTAAAAGATGCATTGCAAAGTCATTTAACAAAGTTTAGAATTTTATTGGATAGTCAACATGGTTTTACTAAGGGAAAATCTTGCCTTACAAATCTTTTAAAATTCTTTGAAAAGGTTACTGCTTAAGTAGATGAGGGTAAGGGTGTAGAATTGGTGCATCTGGATTTTCAGAAAGCATTTGACAAGGTGCCACATAAAATGCTTGTAAAAAAATTACCTCTACAGGTGTGAGGGATAAGTTGACAAATTGGATAGAAGAAATAGAGGTTTGTAACATATGGAGTTCAGTCAAACTGGATTAATATCATAAGTGGGGTACCTTAGAACCTTTGCTCTTTTTGATTTACATCAATGACATAGATGAGAGAATCGTCAATAAATTACTTAAATCTGAGATGATATTAAGGTCTTGGGTGTTGCTAGCTGTGAAGAGGATGCTGATGATTTACAAAAGGACTTAGATCATCTGGTGAGTTGGACAAATAAGTTGCAGGTGAGCTTTAATTATAATAAATGCAAGAGAATGCACGTGGGTTATCATAATTTGAATTATAAGTACAATTTGGAAAGGAATAACCTTAATAGTGTTAT
>NW_013682419.1:0-1124 GCF_000517525.1 Limulus polyphemus | reverse complement strand
TAAGAAAGACATTGAATTGATGGAAAGGGTTCAGAGAAGGATTACTAGAATGGTGCCTGGGATGGAGGGGTTCTCATACAAGAGAGGCCAAAACCTCTCAAATTGTTTTCTCTTGAAAAAAGGAGAGTTGGGGTGGGGGGGGTCTGATTGAGGTGTTTAAGATTGTAAAGGGAACTGATAGCGTTGATGTATCATTTTTTCTTATATTTAACAATGAAAATAGTAGGACTAGGGGACACAAATATAAATTTTGGCAAGGTAAGAGTCATCTTCAGCTTAGACAGTTTTATTTTTCTAACAAGGTAGTTGGCCTTTAGAATGGGTTGCCTTCAGATGTTGCAGAGGCAGTAAATTTAAGTGATTTTAAGAAAAAGCTTGATAAGTATATGAATGAAAAGGGCTGGTTGATGTATAATTTTTTTTATATTTAACATTGAGAATAGTAGGACTAGGAGACACATATAAATTTTGGCAAGATAGGAGTCATCTCCAGCTAAGACAATTTTATATTTCTAACAGGGTGGTTGGATATTATAAGAGGAGGACAGTCAGCACATGACTTAGGTGTCCACATACCTGCATCGACACAATGGGAGGAGGGGGAGTATTTTTCTATGAACTCTACAATATTTGCTGGGAGGTGAAACACCACCACACACAGATGGGAGAAGCCGCAGCTCCTTTCCCAAATCTTTGTGATGCCTTGTCTTACCCTGGAGGAGCTGGATTGCCCTACCTATTAAAGGTTAGTAACTCCAGTAATACATTGTGATTATCACACAGAACCAGACCAACATTGTACCACCTGGAAGGTTGCTGCTATTTACAGATGGATGTGCACCAGTCCCCCCCCCCAACTTCAAAACACTAACTAGACATGTACCAGATGAAAAAGCACAAGAAAATAAAACACATACTATAACTGTCACAAAAGTTGTTTGGTTGGCATTTTTTGGCACAAAGCAACTAGGCTATCTGTGCCAAACAACCAGTAAAAAATGTAAAAGTAATATTTATATAAAAATGTAAAAATGAATTGAGTTAAAACTAAACAATGTCCAAAATGCAGATAAAAGATTTAAATAGAATTAAAAAGGCCAATGGCTCATAAATATTTAAAAATG
>NW_013682418.1:2964-3725 GCF_000517525.1 Limulus polyphemus | reverse complement strand
AACTGGTATAACAGTTGTTTAGCAGGTAAGGTGTAACTGGTATAACAGTTATTAAGCAGGTAAGGTGTAACTGGTATAACAGTTGTTTAGCAGGTAAGGTGTAACTGGTATAACAGTTATTAAGCAGGTAAGGTGTAACTGGTATAACAGTTATTAAGCACGTAAGGTGTAACTGGTACAACAGTTATTAAGCAGGTAAGGTGTAACAGGTATAACAGTTATTAAGCAGATAAGGTGTAACTGGTATAACAGTTGTTTAGCAGGTAAGGTGTAACTGGTATAACAGTTATTAAGCAGGTAAGGTGTAACTGGTATAACAGTTATTAAGCAGGTAAGGTGTAACTGATATAACAGTTATTAAGCAGGTAAGGTGTAACTGGTATAACAGTTATTAAGCAGGTAAGGTGTAACTGGTATAACAGTTATTAAGCAGGTAAGGTGTAACTGGTATAACAGTTATTAAGCAGGTAAGGTGTAACTGATATAACAGTTATTAAGCAGGTAAGGTGTAACTGGTATAACAGTTATTAAGCAGGTAAGGTGTCACTGGTATAACAGTTATTAAGCAGGTAAGGTGTCACTGGTATAACAGTTATTAAGCAGGTAAGGTGTCACTGGTATAACAGTTATTAAGCAGGTAAGGTGTCACTGGTATAACAGTTATTAAGCAGGTAAGGTGTCACTGGTATAACAGTTATTAAGCAGGTAAGGTGTCACTGGTATAACAGTTATTAAGCAGGTAAGGTGTAACTGGTATAACA
>NW_013682418.1:0-1964 GCF_000517525.1 Limulus polyphemus | reverse complement strand
ACAACGTTTAATTATATTATAACAACATTGTTTGGTTAAATGATAACAACGTTGAATTATATCATAACAACATTGTTTGGTTAAATGATAACAACAACGTTGAATTATATCATAACAACATTGTTTGGTTAAATGATAACAACAACGTTGAATTATATCATAACAACATTGTTTGGTTAAATGATAACAACAACGTTGAATTATATCATAACAACATTGTTTGGTTAAATGATAACAACAACGTTGAATTATATCATAACAACATTGTTTGGTTAAATGATAACAACAACGTTGAATTATATCATAACAACATTGTTTGGTTAAATGATAACAACAACGTTTAATTATATCATAACAACATTGTTTGGTTAAATGATAACAACAACGTTTAATTATATCATAACAACATTGTTTGGTTAAATGATAACAACAACAACGTTTAATTATATCATAACAACATTGTTTGGTTAAATGATAACAACAACAACGTTTAATTATATTATAACAACATTGTTTGGTTAAATGATAACAACAACGTTTAATTATATTATAACAACATTGTTTGGTTAAATGATAACAACAACGTTTAATTACATTATAACAACATTGTTTGGTTAAATGATAACAACAACTGTTACGTATTAGAATGTCAAATGGTCTGAAATTGAGTTAAGTGATAATTTAAATTTAGTAGTTAAATAAAAGCCGATATATATTCAGTTTATAATATTTGCCAACAAGATTGATACACACAGTTTTGTTTTATACAAATACGTTTTAATATACACACAACAATACAATTTACAATAACAGTTATTACAAACAATGATTTATAAACAAAAGTTTCACAAACTAACAAGCAATATAAAGTCTTCTTTCTAGTCTGGATCTTCCTTGATATCTTATCGTTCACGATGAGCGAGTTAATAACGAGTTGATATAGGTACAATTCGCTTAACAGAGGCTTCATTGTTCATACGCCTATTAGAGATTGGGTTTCCAACGATGACGTTAGGTAAAGTTTTAGTAAAAATACTAATGTCCGATGAGAATCCATTGAAGTTAAATGGGTCGTAATGTTCGAACTTTGTAAATGCTCCTGGTCAAATATCTGAAGTTTTCCGATTGATAAGCGTTATAACAATCACAGTTATAGCTTTCGAAGTTTATATCACACCGACTATAGCGAACTAATAATAGATACTCCCTTTTTAGCGCTTCGAGTTCGTTATATTTATAGGCGTGTGGAGAGTTTCTAGAAATTTCAGTTTTACGTAACAATATGGCGCTAATAGTAGAGTTTACGTACACACATATTGTTGATACATAGTCTCGAGAATCTTCAACAACTTTGGAGAATAGACGGGAGTTTCGCAATACATATCTAACACTATAAGCTATGCATGTTTCTAAATATAAATTTAATCTAAACAAACGTTCATGTTAAAATAAATATATGACAAATTCGTTACAACTCCCCCCTTAGAGAATTAAAAATTGTCTAATGCCAATTTTTAACTAAGACATTATACACACAAACATCGACAACAATACATTATACACAGCGTGGTCACAAGTAAATAGACACCACCTTTTCAGAAAAAATGAAATTTTTTAGTCATATTCACATGAATTGATATATTTATAATTTAATTAATATCTAGTAGATCTTCCTTTCGCTTCGTGGAGTTCGTTGATCCTTTGGGACATCGTGAGAATCATCTCGTCAATTTTAGATTGTGGGATTTTCGCCCACTCTTGCTTCAAAACTTGAAGTAGATCGCTCTTCGAAGTTGGTTTTTTTTGTTGTTGTTTCTTGACTTGCCGGTCGAGTATGGCCCAAAGGTTTTTGATGGGGTTCATGTCAGGAGACTGGCTCGGCCAGGGCAACTTCTGGATACCATTTTTTTCCTGCCACTTTTGGGTGTTCCTAGCAATGTGACATAGTGCTCCATCTTCCTGGA
>NW_013682417.1:0-2726 GCF_000517525.1 Limulus polyphemus | reverse complement strand
TTATTCCAGTCCCCAAGATGATGTTTGGACATAAAAACCCGTATGTTATGGTACTATTATACTAAATCCCATGTACACACACACACACACTATGCCTGTTAGGCCTAGCACTCAATACACATACAGTGGTAAATTTAAAGTTTAGACTGAATATTTTGAGTTTTAATGATGGCCTTTATTTTAGTCAGGTACTTTATGTGCAACTGGAGTGATTCTTTATACTTCAGTTAAATTATGTACAGACTCTCTGCTTTGATATAACAAAAAGAAAAATGTTGTCTGACGAATAAAAGCTTTCGAAGTGAAATAAATATTTCATCATCTAAACTTTTTTTTAAACTGAAAGAGTTACCCCACACACAGACACACTTAAAAAAACGTAACTCGAAAATTTTATTTTCCATCTGCAATAAACATTTTAAAATACATGTTTAAAGATAAAATGATATACATGAGCTGTCATATTGCTCTCTGATGAAAATATCACAAACAACGATTGTCAAACATAGAAAAAGTGGGATTGTAAAGTTTCTTATTTATTATATTTAAAATTTCATCACAAACTTTTAGTCTTGGGATTTAAATCTACACATTTTAGCTAGCAATGTGAATCATTTAAAGATAAAATTTCAAAGGAAGCAGGTCTGAGGTCTGTTAGTCACCATCACAATTCTGTATACAATATTTTCCACTAACAGTGCTGAAACTGTACAAGCTAAGTGGTTCCAACATATGTGCTGACCTATACTTGATCATATGTTGACTGCAGACAGTTAATTTAAATATCTCAGTATTGTTTATGCTGTCCCAACTCTTGTTTCTTACCATACAGTCTGACAGCTCCTTTTAACATCTGACTGAGCCAATAGAGCTGAGGTATGAGAACTACAATACAGCCAAGCTTGCATTGTATAGGGATGTAGAGTATGACCTAAGAACAGTTGACATAAAACAATAAAGGTAAATTTCAAAATAACGTACTCCGGATTTAAAACGAACACATCATAAAGAAATATTAATACTGATTTAATAAATAAATAGGAACTAAAGTTGTAAAAATATTGGATTATCGCAACTGATAATCTTAGGTTACTTTTTTATTACAATATCCAATGCATGTATGTATCAATTTTTCAAAAGCAACAGACCAATAAATTTATTAAAAATTGTATCTTTATCTTAAGCCAGTATTAATTTAGCAGAAGAAATCTAAAACAATTAACACGTCAAATACGTCACGGTTTTCCACAGAAAAGGATGTTTATGTATGAACTGTTTAAACCTAGAGTTTCACCCACTTTGTTTCTTTTCACAATCTGATCACATATTTACTCATGCCTAAACGCAACTATTACTATTTGTAGCAATGTAACTTGCACAACCTTTGCTCATATCACTCACAAGTAGCTTTGTTTACACAGATTTAAAATTTACACAGAGTACAAATTTCTGAAAAATTTAAAATCAGTACACAATATTTTGCAGGGTGGTTTTGCGCATGTACTCTTCACCTCCGAGACCTTTTTAAAGCTATTTTATAATTTACAATATGCACCCCTCACCCCAATTTTTAAAGTTGTTTTATAGTTTAACAGCAAAGTAAGTACTGTACTATATTTTATATTTATCATTTGACACAAAAAACTTTTATGTCAGTACACGGTACCACGTCTAAAACCATTAGCTTGTCTGGTTGAACTACATTTGTTCAAAACTTCCAGAAACTTCGGTAAGACGACTTAGTTTCCACAACTTGTATATAGTATGACAAACAATATTTTATCTTATTATATACGTGAACTTCACAAGCACTTCCGATATCTCTCTTCTCATGTTAGATAACAAATCTTGTACAATGACAAGCTATGTCAACACTCAGCAGCCTAGATAGTTTGAGCTACATACGATTAAGTGTGGGAGACAGCTTGATGTACACATTATTTTCATACAGAGATAATATTTGACCTGTTGTATAACTTACTCTCTATAAGTATGTTACTGTGCTGTTGGGTATGTGACCTCAGATATCACCATAGATTACAACATGAGCTTATAAATGTACCTCAGCTATCAGAGTTATAGTAAGATCGCACACACTCAGGGTGTAATATTGTTCAAATAGAAAATCCTTAATGAACATTATATATATATATTTTTGTGCACTGAAAGTTTGATTTAACATTAGTATTTTTAACTCTATACCTGACCTTTAGGATCCTGAACAAGTACATTAGTCAGCATAGTTACTCAGGAGGGCAAGGTGGAACACTTGATAAACATGATGGGCTGCCTTTCTTATTTATAGCAGATAGAAGAGCGATTTAAGTAGATTACTGAACGTCTAAGCCTCATGTTACATAAATTATGTTTTGAACTGAATAATTAAACTTACTAACTCATAAAATATCCTGCTATCATGAAAATCGCATTAATTGTCAAACAGAAATCATCTAGAACAAGGGATTGTCCATTTACGATGCCTAAAAATTGAAAAATATTGAAACTAATAATTTAGGCCTAAGAAAATCTCAAAGATATTTACATTACGCAAGCATCATTATGATTATTGACCGCTTGGTATAATTTAACTTGGGAATTAAACAAATATTAAGTGGTGTATCCATTATAGAGTAAAGCGAGTGCATGCATTCCCTCCCCTTCCCAAGAAAATTGAAAAATACTGAAACTAATAATTTAGGCCTAAGAAAATCTCAAAGATATTTTCA
>NW_013682416.1:0-2726 GCF_000517525.1 Limulus polyphemus | reverse complement strand
GTGCTAGAAAGTAACCCTGTAGTCTAACGAATAACATCGATATCTGGTACACAGGGTTACTTTCTAGCACGTGTAGAACACTGTACGTTCTGAAGCTCAGATGGCCACTGTTAAGCGCAGAGCTTTCCGCTAAACATTCAAACGTGTGTAACATTGATGATGGTACACGTTAGACTACAAGGTTACTTTCTAGCACGTGTAGAACACTGTACGTTAATAACATCGATATCTGGTACACGTTAGACTACAGGGTTACTTTCTAGCACGTGTAGAACACTGTACGATTAATAACATCGATATCTGGTACACGTTAGACTACAGGGTTACTTTCTAGCACGTGTAGAACACTGTACGTTAATAACATCGATATCTGGTACACGTTAGACTACTTATCAGCAACTCTACAGAATGGCAAGGTCAGGTTCGGTGTCGACCTCCTGTAAAGAGGATTCGTAGAGACATAACCATAAACTTGGAAATAGTGCCATATTGGCTTCAGCGTACTAGGTTATATTTAGTCGAACAATTGGAATGTGTCTTATCGCATAAAGAGAGTTGGTCGACAACAAATTCACAATTTAATCAGAAATTGACGGAATCGAATATTTTTCATTTAATTAAATTGTTTTTGAATACACTATAACTTCTAGGAGAGAGTTAAACGTTAAATGTTGGTAATAAATATGCTGTATTTGTTTCACAGTATAGCATCTGTAAATCCTATCGGTAATTTTCGCAAAACTTTCATTTTTGGTGTACATAATTAACTATATTAAAATTTTAGGATATACGTGAGAAATTGAACAGGAAACTTGCGTGTAAAACAGTGATCGTACTTCTGTAATCCCCACCACATGTCTCGGTGGTAAGCTTGAGAGATTAGTAACGTAAAAGTTCGGGCTTGATGCCTGCCGCGGAGGTGTAGCTATGCGCGAAAACTCTGAAATAGACAAATCTTGCTGCAAGTGGATAGAGGAATTATATTCCAGTTCGTTTTTAGTCCTAACTTATTTGGAAAAATTTTTTACATTTTATTTATATTTTCCAAAACTCGTTCATGTAATAATTATGCACAGCCTCTATTATTGGAATTCTTTATTGTCCACAACTGTGTCAAAAACTTCCTGAATTATTTTGTTTGTAATATTCCCCGTAGTCTTAAACGTTTTAAATACTGCAACAACAGGTGACGTGAACCAACAATACTGAGAACAGTACAATACATCATCTAACACAATGTTTCTAGTGGGCTACAACGCAATTTGAGGTGGGATGAGAAAAGGCTTAAGATTACATAACAATATTTACAAAAAATTGCAAGACAGCAAAGTATAATGCAAACTACATAATACCTAGTAAAATGCTAAGTTTACATTACTACGCTAATAATTCTATATCTCTAAATAAAGTGCACTCTTTAGTATCAAACCTTTTTACATAAAACATGTTATTTTTCAGAGTTTGATGCAGTCCCTTACTCATCACTAACAACCTAAAATATTCAATGAACTATCTGGTAAATTAATTTTGATTTTTTTTCTTCACCTCACTAAAATGTGTAATTTCTGTGAAGAAAATGGAAAATCCGTGTATGTCGTACAGACCTAATGTGTTCTGTGATTCGCTACTTCCGCTGCAGTAGACTAGTTTCACCAAATGTAAGGCGCATCAGTACTGCCTCTACGACGTCTACGTCATTCATGGATTCCTTTTCTTCACGTTTTTACTAAGGAGAAGAAAATATTCCAAATTAAAATAAATCTTGTTTTACTTTAGCCACAAAATTGATACACACCATCTCTGTACGTTAGAGGGATCATTTTGACTTCACACACACACATATATGGTTAATCTTAACTTCGTAATGCAGTAAAAACAATCGTTCCGTGTCATCACTTTACAGTAGAGCCTTACGAAGTTTTCGAAGCTATATCATTTCCGGTAAAATTTAACTTTTAATTTCAGTCTATATACTGGAACCTATTTTCATGTAATAACACTTTTGTACCATTCTTCTTCTAAATGCTCAAGTACATTATATCGTTTGTTCTCACAAAGATTTACTTTTATACTCATTACTAATAGTACTCTACATAAAACAAAATTCAATTTGTTTTAAAAATTAATTCAGCCTATATACCCTGTATTCTATATAAACACAACATATTCAACTAGAGATGACTGGATTCGAAAAAAATTGTGATTCGCAGTGCTAAAAAGAAGCTATTTAAAAAAAATTTAAGACCTGTACAAAACCCTGGACAAAGTGTGTGTTACATCGTAATGTCCACTGGAGGGCGCTGAGTATAATGTTACGTATTTATTTAATTTTTGTCGATTTGCGCGTAATGAAAATGTTATATTAGATTTTTACGAAACTTTTATTACAATTTTATCCAAGATGCTAAAATATACATATTGTAGCGACCATTATTATATGTAAAATGTAACGTACATTTTACAGAAAACTTGTGGTTCTGTAAAACTGTCTAAGCTGCACATTAAACTTTCAGGACTACACAAAACTGTCTAAGCCGCACATTAAACTTTCAGGACTACACAAAACTGTCCACATCGTTCTGTAGCACCACTGTGTAATATTAAGTACCACATCGTTCTGTAACACCACTGTGTAATATTAAGTACCACATCGTTCTGTAGCACCACTGTGTAATATTAAGTACCACATCGTTCTGTAGCACCACTGTGTAATATTAAGTACCACA
>NW_013682415.1:0-2727 GCF_000517525.1 Limulus polyphemus | reverse complement strand
GGGTTTTTCATCTAAAAAAGTGAAATTCATTTCTTGACGACCTAATAATTTGGTAAGACTTAGAAAACATTCAACTAATTAAACATTTAACTTGTTTGTTTATTTAAATGAATCATACTCTTGAATTAATGAGGCAATTTTTGTATCAGATTGTACCTACATTTTTCATGTTGATGATAAAACTTCAACAGGATAGTTAAAATATATAGAAACAAGAAGAAGAAATATTTCTGTAGAAAATACATGATAATAAGGAGGGTAAAACACATTAAAATAAGCAAAACTTAGGTATGTAGAAATCAATCAAACAGATCATCTGGTGTAATTACATAAACATTAATCAAACTGAGATTCAATATCTAAAAAACCTTCAATGTAAACATGGATGTTAAAGAAATTGTTGGAGTTCTTACACGAAGCTTTATCTAGTTAAATATGACTCTTCACTACTGTTGCTTCAGTAGTTTGCTCTTGTTAAGCGTTATCTCTGCTATCGTTGGAAATGATACTTTGTGGCAAGGGGAGTCCGTGTGGCTGCTGGACAAACATTGGAGAAGAAAGTAAGATGTAAGTAAAACCACAGAATTCGTAAGCAAACCAATAGGCAGTGTTTAATAAAAAATAATCTTTGTTTAGAAGCTTTTAGTTTGAAAGTATTACTCATGTTGTTCTGATGGTTGAACTTCTACATATTTAAAGTCTAGCACGTGATCAAGTCAGTACAAAAATAGCATTAGTCAAACTTCTAATCATATATACACACATATATAAAGAGAGAGAGAGAGAATCATATATATACACACATATATATATAAAGAGAGAGACAGAATCATATATACATAAATATATATATATAAAGAGATTACAGAATCATACATACACACACATATATAAAGAGAGAGACAGAATCATATATACACATACATATAAAGAGAGAGACAGAATCATATATACACATATATGAAGAGAGAGAACCGGAATCATATATACACATATATATAAGTAGAGAAAGAATCATATAAATATATATATAAAGAGAGAGATACAGAAGACAAAGAAAAATAGAAGTAGATATGACAAATTACATTCCACAGTGCTTATAATTTGAATTTCTAGCTACTAGAGAGCAGCACCTTACTAAAGAATAAGGGCGATCTCGGGAATATAATCAGAGTTTCCTCTTCAGGCACTTCTCCATTTTTCTATGAGTTACAGTTTTAGTGACTTGTAGCTCTGGAAGAAGATGAGACATGAGTAGTGGAATTCTTGTTTTATTTCTGTAAGTGTATAAACTACAGTGTTTTCATAGCTTAGAAGCTTCTAAAGCTGGAAATTATCCAGTGTTGAATAAACCTTGTCTTATCTTTTAATATAGAACTAAACATTTAAGTTCCAACACTCTCCTCATGTTTGAAAGTAAGTTTAAAAATTAATTGTGGAAATTAATTGCAATTTTAAGAGGAATGAGAGAATTCCATTCACAATGGGCGTGGCAAAGTGGTATTGCTTGCCGCGTACTCGTCATCACCACGCAGACTCAGTCGAGAGACAACAGTTCATCCACTGCAAACCCATTTCTCTTTTGGTGTATCTTAAGTTGTGAATCGAAACAATCCAGTAGAGAACGGACCGATCATTGAGTGTTAATTGAATCCGACCCGAGGACTGGACACGATGTGGTATTAGATAAAATAAAACAAAACATTCTTAGTAGTGAAGGCACCCGCCATAGTGTTTTAGAATCACACCGGTAGAGGTAGTGGAGTAACAACACCAAACTTGTGAGAGAAAGGTTAGGCTTTTCTGTGTGTGTGGCGTGATCTGGTTGAAGAAGAAGAAAAAAATGAAATCTCTCCTTCTTATGACTCTCTGTTGTTGCTGGATTAGACTAGTGTGTTCGAAGTCCATTTATGAAGCAATTGAGAACGATCCCAAGCTTTCTAAGGTGAGTATTAAATGTATTTGTACATTCATGTATATATATACACACATGTAACCATATCCTTAAATACATGACTGCATGTAATTACACTCTTCAGTATTTCTGAATGATGTTTATAAAGATACATCTTAAGAATTTGTGTAGATATCCGCGATTGTGTAACTACATCATATTATGTATGTAGATATTTGTGCACGCTAACACACACATGTAAAATTAAATAACGAAGCTGTAACAACCATAAAGAGAACGAAAACACAATATGATAGCAGTAGTTTCACATAAATATCGGGCACGAAGATAACCCCGTAAATAACCCCAAGTGATATGTCAGCTGCTACAATATATGTTGTTTTATTGTGAAGCAAAATGATATCTTTATAATCTGTTATTCAGATAATCAGTGGCGCAGCGGTAAGTCTGAAGGCTTATAACTCTAAGGTTTCATTGTAAACCCATTTTTTTTGGTGTATCTTTAGTTGTAAATCGAAACAATCCACCAGTTATTGTTGTTATTTTTTGTAAAGCAAAGCCATATTGGGCTATTCACTGTAACCAACTTGGGTAATCGAACACCGGATTGTAACGTTGTAAATCCGTAGACAATTCAGTAGAGGACGGAATGATCATTGAGTGTTAGTTGACTCCGACTCGAGGACTGGAAACCATGTGGTAACAGATAAAATAAAATAAGAACAATGTATTTTTAGTCTGTTAGTAGCTAAAGTGTATGTTGTTTTTATGGCAATGTTAGCCGCTACAATATTATTGTTTTATTATGGAAC
>NW_013682414.1:0-2728 GCF_000517525.1 Limulus polyphemus | reverse complement strand
AATAACTATCTCTTAGTGAAGGTAGGGTATTTATTCACTGAGTAGGTCACGAGAATACAACCTCATGTGATCATAAATTTACATAACCTTCTGCTACATCAATACTATTCGTACGTCACCGCTAGTGAAGCTGGTGTCTGTTTCATCATACACATATATATATATTTACTCAAAATACAAATGATTATATAGAAGTCGCGTTAGTGTTTTAATGCAACAAAAAAAATTATTGATAAACTAAATAATAGAAGAAAATAATAAATGAGCGATAACTATAAGCATGAAACAAATATAATTTACTGTCTCACAACGAAGACCTAGTATTGTCTTACGTTCAACGTAACGTAACAAACGGTAGTAGCTAAGTGCATTAATGGTTCTACCATGATGTTAAGTATTAATGTAACATATTGATTTGATCTTTCTTTATTTGGTTTCGTTAGATCTATGTACTTCCTGAAACCAAGCTGGTCATGATTGTTAGTGATAGACGCCCTCTGGTAGTGGAACAGAATATAGACCATGTGCTCGGGTAAGTACATTCATTTACTTGTTAAATAAATTCGTAACAACTAAAGATAAACCCTCTTCCGCCATCTTGTTTTTTATTATGTAATGTTTCCTATTTACTGTGTATTGTTGACCTGAATGGTACACCAAACCGTAGTGGCTATACAATATTTACTGGAATTCTGATAATATTAATAATTTTTTAGTTCAGGTGGTTTGGTTATTGCTCTTCAAAAGCCCCAATCTCGTGGTAAGATTCGAGCATTCTACCGCTAGGGTTAGCAAGTTGATAAATTAATTCAGAATTCTAAAACGATTTAAACTTTAGTAATAACTCAAATGACAAATTGTAGAACATGACAGACATTCGAAAACAAATCTTTAGATTTTATGGAAAATATGTTGTTGTTTTTAACCACCCGAATGATATGTTACTGACACAATGAGCTCAAAGCTAAGGGCCCCTATAGTTCAGTAATAGCCGCCCCTAATTTTGAACTGCGAACCAGAAGGAAGACAACCAGTCGACAGCACCTGCCGCCTCAAGTGGCTACTCTTAACCGAAAGCCGGGAGTGACTGTCACATTTTTAATCACTAGGCCACGTTTAAGCATATTTTTATGGAAAATAACATCTATATAACGACATTTCAGAGAGCCTTAACTTTTACTTAGCCCTACCGGCGTGTATGAATTTAAGTTTCGCTAAAGACTGAGTAGTTGTTATCGGTTTGTTTCTCATTAAGCATGAAGTTACACAATGAGCTCTCGGTGTTGTTCTCACCGCGGATATCGAAACCCGATTTTTGGCGTTATAAGCCCTCCTGGTAACCACACCACAAATGTCATCCTCATCCTGCGATATTGTCTATCTTCAAAAGATTAAGTTTTGTGTTGCAGATATTTAGCAAAAACTGCCACCTGTCTTATTAAACCACTTATAACTCAAGTACTACTAAAAACAAACAACGAACACAATAATAGTGCTAAATCGGTTTTCAATTCTTACCAAGTATCACGCTCAGTGTTTAGCCTAATAACCATTATTTTCGCTATCAGTTTATCTATTTACCGTCTGACAAAGTATCAGACAGTCCCATTACTTCGTGTGTACCATAAATATTAACTTACGCCTCTGGGTGCTCTTCCTCTCCTTCGTGATGAGACTCCAGCTTAGCCAAACGAATTTCGTAGCCAGTGGCGTTTGTTAGATAGCTGTTGGTAATACAACTAAAGTGACAGTATCAGTTCTTTCTTTAAGTGTTACTAAAGCAACAATATCAGTTCTTTCTTTAAGTGTTACTAAAGCAACAATATCAGTTCTTTCTTCAAGTGTTACTAAAGCGACAGTATCAGTTCTTTCTTTAAGTACTACTAAAGCCACAATATCAGTTCTTTCTTTAAGTGTTACTAAAGCGACAGTATCAGTTCTTTCTTTAAGTGTTACTAAAGCAACAATATCAGTTCTTTCTTTAAGTGTTACTAAAGCGACAATATCAGTTCTTTCTTTAAGTGTTACTAAAGCGACAATATCAGTTTTTTCTTTAAGCACGACAATAGATATGAATCTAAGTTTGGTAAAGTTAATTAATCTACTAGTGTTTACTTAGAATAAATACCAACTTTCAGTTCTAATATAACCCTTTTTAACACACAGTTAGGTTGATAAGAACAAAACGTAACCAACTCATCTTTTGTAACGTAAGTTTAGCTGCCTTTATTTGGATAATATCAGTTCTTTCTTTAAGTGTTACTAAAGCAACAATATCAGTTCTTTCTTCAAGTACTACTAAAGCAACCTGTCACTTTAGTAACACTTAAAGAAAGAACTGATATTGTTGCTTTAGTAGTACTTGAAGAAAGAACTGATACTGTCGCTTTAGTAACACTTAAAGAAAGAACTGATATTGTTGCTTTAGTAGTACTTGAAGAACGAACTGATACTGTCACTTTAGTAACACTTAAAGAAAGAACTGATACTGTCGCTTTAGTAGTACTTGAAGAAAGAACTGATATTGTCGCTTTAGTAACACTTGAAGAAAGAACTGATATTGTTGCTTTAGTAGTACTTGAAGAAAGAACTGATATTGTGGCTTTAGTAGTACTTGAAGAAAGAACTGATATTGTTGCTTTAGTAACACTTAAAGAAAGAACTGATATTGATATTGTTGCTTTAGTAGTACTTGGAGAAAGAACTGATACTGTCACTTTAGTAACAC
>NW_013682413.1:0-2728 GCF_000517525.1 Limulus polyphemus | reverse complement strand
TTTTTATACTTATTTTGTTACAGTATATTTTTCAAGTACAGTAGTTTTTACAGTTACATAGTGGTTACGAGGTTAGTCAAATTGACCAAGCCCAAACACAGATGGTTAATATAGTGTTTCTTTATATATTTTTGTAATTTAGTGTTTTGTATAAATATGTAAAATACATGCTTAATATGTATAGAAATTTGGAAAAATTTATATATTAGATAAAGGGGTATGAAATACAAAGTATGCCAGCATACCACATTTCCACCCTTCTTTTCATCTTCAGGCTGACATGGCTATTACTAACTTAAAAGCCAAATAAACCATCTTTCAAATTGGTCAAGAAATAGATCTAACTTAATTATTCTCACCCTTCAAACCACTTGCCCTACAGTATGTACAAATAAAACAGGAAACAAAACAAGGGATGTTGTATTTTAGGAGCATCACCTGACTTGCCAGTGAAAAGGAACATTGTTGATTTCTGTTAAGTACATTTGACGTCACAGCAGTCTTCCCCAGGACAAAGTACATGTGAAACCCTTGTTGAATGACCTAGTTCCATAAATAATTAGGGTAAGAAGAATTTAGTGGCTCCCTTAACTGTTTTACCATAGTAGATTGTTTGTTTGTACTAAAGTTATTTTTACCACATGTGTAAGCAAGTGACTTGAATATTTCATCATTCTGCATCATATTACAAACCTAGCACATACAAATTAAAAATTATTCAGTTGTAACTTAAGCAGACGTATAGTTAAAGAGTGCAGTTATGCCCTTCTTACTCTTTCCCTCTTTTGTATGCATGTGGATATTAACTTGACGTACAGTTTTTAATTCATTTTAGCTTGGCACATGTTTATGTATCAGTGACACATACTTCAACCAGAAGATATATATACATATCTTAAACAAAATTTATTTATGTTGGTACATGTTTTTGGTAAACAAATGTTTTCTACCTATGTTCTCCAAGTACAGAATTTTTCAGATCATAATACAGATTAGCTAGAGATCTTTTATTGCTCTATATTTTATGCTGAAGCATTTTTTCATGTTCACTGCAAGTAATGACCCATATGTATTCATAGAAAATGTGGTATTCTTAGGTTTCACTGATTTCCTGTTAAGTAATTGAGTAGAAACAATATAATAACTAAAGGCTTGCTAGAAAATATACTGTAGAACAAACATCTAAATTCTCCTAGACTCAACTGAGTTTGATAGAAGAAAGAGTTCAGGCACAAATCAAACCAGTGGAACAATACATTTCCAATAGAAACATAATCAAATATCTAAGACAAGTGTATATTGTGGCATCTTTACTGGAGAGTAACCTGTATATATGTTCGTAATATATTTAACCCTCAAAATCTGGTACTTTGAGTTGTTCCAGACTGAGAAAACATACCATTATATAATAATAACAACAATGCTATCCTTCTAATGGTGTTGGTGCCACCCACCTGACAGATGGTTAGATAATCTTAACTATGTGTATGTGTGTGTGTGTGTGTATATGTCTTAAGTTCAGATTATTTACCACACACACACCTTAACAGCCATACTTGAAATTCAAAAATAATTACAAAATAGAAGTACAAAAATATATCTTACCCTTATATCTTGTCCTTTCAGAAAATTCTTGTATTTCAACAATCACACCCTGAATATCAACCTTCTTAATAGGAATTTCTTTGTGCATAGCATAACCTATATTAAAGATTGGAGAAAAAAAAAACTGTGTAATATATTTTATGATGAATATTTTCGACTTTTTAATGCAAAACTTAATTCACAATTATTTTGCTTTTCTCATGTATTGGTCTTTTTTTCGGGAAGGCCATACAGGTAATTTACTTTGGTTATCAGTTTAATACAGTCTTGGAGGATCATGAGTTCATAAGTGTTAATATTTTTATTGTAGTTGTGCAACTAAAAGCCCTGGTTTAAAAGAAAGTTTGTTATTTTCCAAATATTTGATAATGATATTTATGATTTAAAAATTGCTCAAATTACAACTGACACAGGTTGTTCGCACATGAACAGAAAACTAGCGACCAGTACATAAATGAACTAAAAACACAAAATAAGACCTGTAAATTTCCTGCTAGCAGAGTCACTAATTAAAGAATATGTGGTTTACCAGATATCTTGTTGAGAAAAAGGTTGACTTGCAAGCAAAACCTTACATTAGACAAACTAATATAGATACACAGAGCAATAAAAACAATTAAATAAACCAAGAAAACATTGTGCAGCAAAAAGAATACAGAAATGTGTGGTGTAATAATGGGGTTAAGAATAAAAAAAAAAAGAGATCCTATGCAAACAAAAGGCTCAAAGCTAGATCTAATAATAAAAATGATGCAGAGGAAATTATGTTGAAGATATGAAATACACCACAGACCAAAAATTGACAATCATTTAGAAAAGTCTGCAAAGAAATACATACAAATCACAGAACAGGCACAGTCAGATGCATGCATGTTAAGGAAAAGTTGTTAGAGAAATTTTAAATGGATATTGCAGAAGTAAAGGAAACAGAAAAGAAAGATTTGGTACTGTCAATGAATGCAAATGAAACAGCTTATCATTTAACCCGATGACTACCGGTACCAACTTTCTTAGTAGGCAATGCAAGTGTGCATTTGTGAATTGAGAAAAATGACAGAGAACTTATCTTTTAATGGTTTTCTGATTTTATTTTTATAAATAGTAGCATAACATTCAATTATTT
>NW_013682412.1:0-2729 GCF_000517525.1 Limulus polyphemus | reverse complement strand
TCATCTAATAACTCCCCAAACCTTAAACAAATATTTAAAAGGAAACATGAAGCCACTGTTATGTTATGCTCATCTAATAACTCCCCAAACCTTAAAACAAATATTTAAAAAGGAAACATAAAGCCACTGTTATGTTATGCTAATTTAATAACTCCCCAAACCTTAAAACAAATAGTTAAAAAGGAAACATAAAGCCACTGTTATGTTATGCTAATTTAATAACTCCCCAAACCTTAAAACAAATAGTTAAAATGGAAACATAAAGCCACTGTTATGTTATGCTCAACTAATAACTTCCCAAACCTTAAAACAAATAGTTAAAAGGAAACATAAAGCCACTGCTATGTTATGGTCATCTAATAACTCCCCAAACCTTAAAACAAATAGTTAAAATGGAAACATAAAGCCACTGCTATGTTATGCTCATCTAATAACTCCCCAAACCTTAAAACAAATATTTAAAAGGAAACATAAAGCCACTGTTATGTTATGCTCATCTAATAACTCCCCAAACCTTAAAAAATAGTTTCAAAGCTCTCTATGACTTGAAAAGCTGTGTGACAGGAATTTGGCCGGGAATTGCCTTTCTTGCGCCTTCTTGGGCTATGTGACTGGCAGTTGCTATAGCAACATGTTTATCGCCGTCAAAAGTTTTATGTGCGTTTCACGACAATCGAGACTGCAGCTTTTACGGAACGATGACGAATCGAGACGAAGACGACAAATAACACGTACCCTACGAAAAGATATTTCAAAATGGTGGTTAAAATAAAGTTAATAGCTCCTTAACGATCCAGAATGATCACTTTCCTCCTGATCTCATTTCTGGATGTAGTTCTTCAATGACATTAGAGATGGTAGTTATTTTTTTTTCATTCTACACACTATTTTAAAATCGATTAACATAGTGTGGATAATCATACCAACTGCAACCATGTATTAACATTGTTAACATGGTGTGGATAATCAAACCAACTGCAACCATGTATTAACATTGTTACATGGTGTGAATAATCATACCATCTGCAACCATGTATTAACATTGTTAACATGGTGTGAATAATCAAACCAACTGAACCCATGTATTAACATTGTTAACATGGTGTGGATAACCAAACCAACTGCAACCATGTATTAACATTGTTAACATGGTGTGAATAATCAAACCAACTGCAACCATGTATTAGCATTGTTAACATGGTGTGAATAATCATACCAACTGCAACCATGTATTACCATTGTTAACATGGTGTGAATAATCATACCAACTGCAACCATGTATTAGCATTGTTAACATGGTGTGAATAATCAAACCAACTGCAACCATGTATTAGAATTGATAACATGGTGTTGAAAATCAAACTTAACTGCAACCATGTATTAACATTGTTAACATGGTGTGAATAATCAAACCAACTGCAACCATGTATTAACATTGTTAACATGGTGTGAATAATCAAACCAACTGCAACCATGTATTAGAATTGTTAACATGGTGTTTGATCTTGTTTTGAATTTCTTGTTTCACATCTTGTTGTGAATATCTTGTTTTACATCTTGTTGTGAATGTATTGTGTTAGATCTTGTTGTGAATATCTTGTTTTACATCTTTTTGTGAATGTATTGTGTTAGATCTTGTTGTGAATATCTTGTGTTAGATCTTGTTGTGAATATCTTGTTTTACATATTGTTGTGAATGTGTTGTCTTACTTCTTGAATGTGAGAATGTCTTGTGTTACATCTTGTTGTGAATGTATCGTTTTACATCTTGTTGTGAATGTCTTGTGTTACATGTTGTTGTGAATGTTTTGTCTTGTGTTACATCTTTTTGTGAATGACTTGGTTCATATATTGTTGTGAATGTATTGGTTTATATATTGTTGTGAATGTATTGTGTTACATCTTGTTGTGAATGTATCGTCTTACATCTTGTTGTGATTGTATTGTGTTACATCTTGTTGTGAATGTATTGTTTTACATATTGTTGTGAATGTCTTGTGTTACATCTTGTTGTGAATGTATCCTCTTACATCTTGTTGTGAATGTATTGTGTTACATATTGTTGTGAATGTCTTGTGTTACATCTTGTTGTGAATGTATCCTCTTACATTCAGTTGTGAATGTATTGTGTTACATCTTGTTGTGAATGTATTGTTTTACATATTGTTGTGAATGTATCGTCTTACATCTTTTTGTGAATGTATTAGTTTATATATTGTTGTGAATGTATTGTTTTACATATTATTGTGAATGTATTGGTTTACATCCAGTTGTGAATGTATTGTGTTACATCTTGTTGTGAATGTATTGTTTTACATATGGTTGTGAATGTATTGTGTTACATATTGTTGTGAATGTATTGTTTTACATCTTGTTGTGAATGTATCGTCTTACATCTTGTTGCGAATGTATTGTGTTACATCTTGTTGTGAATGTATTGTGTTACATTTTGTTGCGAATGTCTTGTGTTACATCTTGTTGTGAATGTATCGTCTTACATCTTTTTGTGAATGTATTAGTTTATATATTGTTGTGAATGTATTGTGTTACATATTGTTGTGAATGTATTGTTTTACATCTTGTTGTGAATGTATCGTCTTACATCCAGTTGTGAATGTATTGTGTTACATATTGTTGTGAATGTATTGTTTTACATCTTGTTGTGAATGTATCGGTTTACATCCAGTTGTGAATGTATTGTGTTACATCTTGTTGTGAATGTATTGTTT